>NC_081184.1:60672428-60753567 GCF_029867415.1 Vicia villosa | reverse complement strand
AAAGAATTTCCCCAGACGAGGGTACTCAAGCAAGACAAAAGATCATCAACGATCACAATACATTCATGTCCAGCTGACTAGTGGGAATTTATTTTTCCAATTAGAAGCTTGACATCCCATTCACATATTCACATTCACATATTCACATTCATACATCATATTCATACATCATACATCATACATCATGCATCATGCGCATATTCATACACAACATCACATGTATATTTCTCCGGGAATATCTCACATTTACATGCATCATAAACATTGCATATCACTAACTTGATTTTTCAGGTAGACGGATATCTTCAACAAAGATGTTCTCAATCACATGCAGTGTTCACCTGAATTCCATGAACGGTTCTCTCAGATATAATCAAGCCGAAGATTCATTCTGATCACTTACCAACTCAAAAACAAGCATCACAGATCAAAGTTGATACCTCAGACGGTTCCAGAACGATCTAGCATCACAGATCTAAAGCGATACCTCAGACGGTTCCAGAACGATCTAACGTGGCAGATCTAAAGCGATACCTCAGACGGTTCCAGAACGATCTAACGTTGCAGATCTAAAGCGATACCTCAGACGGTTCCAGAACGATCTAACGTTGCAGATCTAAAGCGATACCTCAGACGGTTCCACAATGATCAACTTCCAAAATCTAAAAAACTTTGGACAAGTTCCGTAACGATTATCTTCCAAGACTTAAAGCGGTAACCTTGGACGGTTCCGAAACAGTCAACACAAAGACTTTCAAATCCTTCATCAAGATATAATCAATGAATTCATTCTGATGAACAAACCATCAACACATTTACCAGGTGGCATCTGAAAGCCCATCTCAGGTAATGTTTCAATCTGCCAACAACATTTCGCAGACGACATTCAAATGCAACTTCCAACATCTCTTCTGATCAAGGTAAGTGCAAATTTTCAAGGCATCTAAATATTCAATCATCTTCTACCTTCAGATTTCATACAATCTCTTCAGGTTTAAGAAGATTGAATAGGGGCAACTGTTATACCCCAAAATTTGCCCACATATTTTTCAAGAAAACTCCAATCTGAAAATTAAGGGTCTCATATAATCATGGATTTTTATTTCAACAAATATCCTGACATATGAAATACTTAGTTTTTAGAATCTTTCTTATACAGTAATGTGGCTTGCAGTTGAATTTATTCTTACGCAAACACCAAATACTGTTTATTACTTCACACATGCTATTTATTTATTTACAGATAAATAGTACTGACACAATTGGTACAGAGTTAAATCTTTTTGCAGGCGCAGAATCAGGAAACTCAGACTGTACTGGTAACAAGTAGATTATTATTATCTTTTGTTTCCCACTAATTTTTGTACTATATTCCATTATTTGCAAAAATCTTTTCAAATCTCTTTTTCAAAAATCAAATCTCTCCTTTTTCCAACACTATCATACACTTCCTTTCAAATCTTACTTCCACTCAAATTTTCCTTTTGTACGGAATCACATCATTCCCCAACGTCTCTTTCCTTCTTTCCATTCTATAAATACCTCTCATTTTCTTCCATAAAATCTCACATCAAATTCCAACTCATCTTTCAAATTCCTACCTCATATCTATTTTCTCTTCTTCCCTAACAAGAATGGCAAAGTGGATAGAGACACTGTTTCTTACAGTCATCACCATTGCTACGGTGATCATGACTTTCTTCTGCCTGCATAGTCCTGAAGAGTGTGGACCTGCAATGGTTGCACTCCCAATCATCTACATGTTATTGTTCATAGCATGGGTCATTAATCGTCATTCTTAAAATTTGCCGTATTTCTTATTTCTTAAATGTACCGTTTATTCGTCGTACTGTTCAATATAGTATGTGATATTTGTACTGTCAGTATTAAATGTTGTACTATTTGTCGTAATATTGCTTAATTACTAAGATAATATTTTGTGTGTTTTCTGCCAGTCAAATATTCCTATTTCTGTGCATTAAATGATTTGCAGGGTTATTATCGGTAATTTTGCCCGCATACCGTAAATATTAGTTATTTATTATGTCTGTGTTTTTCTAACAAGTCATGTAAATAAACTTTCATTTTTTACATAAAACAAAAAAAAAAAAAACAAAAAAGAAAATTAACTTTGACTGTTGATTTTTCACTCTAACTGCTACATCAATACCTGAACAGTCAGTTGACAGCCAAACTGCTGGCAGTACAATTCTCAGTGTTTTGTACCATCAATCAAATCAATCTTTCACAAATCAAAATTCCAAGATTTTTGTTCTAGAAGTCTTCTGAATATCACGCGATTAGCAGAGACTCAACACTGCACAAAAATCAGGTACGCTTAACTGTCTCCTACACAAACAGTCCCTAATCAGGGTTTTTCTTGTTTTTACAGGAGCAACAAGTTTTGAGAGCTCAAATGGATTTCATACACATCCATATATCTCAAAGTACCATCATACAAATTTTCAAACTTCAATTCACTCAGACGCACCGTCAGCAGCTCAAACAGTCAACAGACGACCCGTTTCACCAAAAAAGTCAACAGACAGTCAAAAATGAAATTTTTTGTCAAAGTCCATATTTTGTCAAAGGATTCATCATTTGATCATTGGATGATCATAATTCATCAAGGAAAGATCAAAAACCAACAAAACCCTAAGATTCAAAATTAGGGTTTTTGCCTGAAAAGTCAACTCAACTTTGACTGATCATAACTCTCTCATCCTTCATCCAAAAAATTCAAACCAAAGCTTGTTTTGAAGGAAATTCAATTATCTTTCAAATGCCATTGATCCCATGGTCATTGGATTCACCATTTGAAAAATATGACCAAAGACATTACAGGTCATTTTCAAAGTCAACAAAAAGACACTTTTTTCAAAAGGACACACAAGGAGCTTCAAAAATCATTTTGACATGAGACCAAAGACATTGGTTAGAGGACTCTTTGAGGTTTCTAAAAAGTGCAAGATCTCCTTCATATGACAAAAATTGAAGGATTTACACCTTGTTGAAGTTGGCTAAATTTTGGGAAAATACATGAAATCAACATTGTTCAAAATTGCATTTTTTCCAAATGGGGCCAAGTTTTCAGCATTCAAACATCATTTCCATGATGATATGGGCCTCCCACGACCAAGACTAAGCCCATACCTTTTTTATCCATTTTTTGCATGATTTTATCTTACTTTAAGATTAAAATTAAAAGGAAAATGCATGGATAAATGGTAGCTTACAATCTAAGCATGACTCACCCAAGGAACCTTCAATTTTCTGCAGAGGATTGGTGAACAAGGCAAGAGCATTGAATGGAGTCAAGACTTGGTCAAAAATTCAAGGTTTTTAATATTTAAAAACCAAGTTTTCAACAAAGGCAACTAGCTGCAAGTTAGCTTCAATTCTAAGCACACATAGCTTATAAATAAGCTATCATAGTTCAGCAAACAAAGGGAGACGAGTTCAGAAGCATCCCTAAGCATATAGCATACTTGTAACCACTTGTAATTTTCAAAGAAACTTGAAATTCGAATTTTAAGTTTCAGTCCATTTCAATATAAAATAAACATTCAAACATCATCTCTGAGCTACACTGAATCAATTCCAATCATTTCCAACTCATAAACTTCACTGAATCGAGCTATATAAAGCCACGGTTTGTTCAAACTAAAACCAACTTATATCTCATAACTCACGCACATTTAACAAGATGTAGATGCATAATTGTGTTTGGTTTGAAGCTCTGGTCGTTTCTAGAGCTTCAATTGGATTTTAATGGATGTTTGTAGCATATACCATTTTAGGGTTTGCTTAGTTCAAAATTAGGGTTCTTCATTAGGGCCAAAATTAAAATAAATTAAGGGCAGGGTTACATTCAGTGGAACAAGACGAATCCAATGGTACCATCGCGCCTGATTTCTATGCTTGTTTGACCCTATTCGTTATTTTGCAGATTTAGGGTTCACTTACAATAGCGCTTTTTTACAAAAGCGCTGTAAAAGGCCTTGTCTGAAGGTTGAAGACGATGAGGTGTCTCCCCCTCATTGGTCCAGAAGCGCGCGCGTGTTTTTAAATTTATCTCTGATTTTGTGCTTTGCAGGTGTACTGATCACCACGTGCCTCAATTTCTGGACCATCTGATCTCATTTAATGAATGATTCAACGCGCCAGATCACTCTTCCCCACCATGCGCCCTCACTGATTACCACACAGGATCAGTATCCTTTTATTTTCTATTTTATTTTCTATTTTATTTTAATTTCTTTGTTAAATTAATTTAAAATAGTTTTAAAAATCCAAAAAATACACAAAAAATATTTTTAGACTTCTAAAATAATATACTATTTTCTGAAATAAAAATATTTTATTTTTCTTCAAAATTTCAATATTTTGCATAATTAATTAGTATATATTTATATATTTGCTTTTTAATTATTCTAACCAATCAAAAAATCCTAAAAAAAATTGTTCTTTGTGTTAAATATTGTTTATATATTATAAACTAATTTTGTACATATTTTGAATAATTTTCTTTTTAAGTTTTAATTATTTGTATAATTATTTGCATAATTATGTTTTAATTAACTTAAATCAATTTCAAATCAATTTCCAAAAATTCCAAAAAATTAGTTTTGTTTTAAAATTAATTAACAAATATTTTGTACATATTTTAAACTTAATTTCTAGGTTTAAATCTATTTTCATCTTTTTTCTTCATTTTAATTTAATTAATCATGCATTAATTATAATTAAAACCAATCATAAAAATTCCAAAAACATGCCTTTTATGTTTCTTGCAATTTAAAATTCCTAGATAAATGTATAGGATGTCAAATTCATGTAAATAGGCTAGTTTACATTTCCTGCACAATCGATGTAATAGCGTAGATTTACTTTCCGCACTTTACATTTCCGCACTTTAATTTCCAGCACATATAAACTGCGTGTATGTCAAAGATAAAATTGAACCGTTAGATCACTAACTTCAAAGATAAAATATCTGAATCCAATCACAATCACACTTGCACCTCTTCAGGAAATCCCTTTTCAATCTTTCAAAATCAAAGTCAAAATTCTACTGTTTCGAGTACAAAATCGAACCTTGCGTTTATATCCGGTGAAAGGATAGATTTTTAAAGGAAATAGGATAAAGACCTTACAACTCAGGGTAGACCTCCTAGTTTGCTTGCTCAAATCAAAACAAACAAAATTCTCATACACTGTTGATTTTTCAAAACTTTCAAAAAAGACAATACTTTGTATACATCCAAACACGGGTTATTACAAAGTTAACGTTCTTTTCAAAACATCTTTCGAAAGATAAACAAGCATTTTGTATACATCCACACACGGATCATTACAAAATTCAATTTACAAAAGTATTTGAAACCACATATGAGCAATTTCAGAGCAATTGAAAAGTGATCGAAAAACAAGTGAGCTAAGCAAACTTAAGAGCCCATGGATAACCATGGATACAAAGGGTGCTAACACCTTCCCTTTGTATAACCTACCCCCTTACCCAGAATTTCTTAAAGGTCTTTTTTCTGTTTCTTTTATAAACCTTTCCTTAATTGGATAAAATAAAAGGTCGGTGGCGACTCTGTGAATTTTCAAAAATGCGAAAGCATTAAGCGACAAAAAAGAGTCAGTTCACGTATCTCTACAGATCAGAGGTATGGCCCGGTATTAAAAAAAATCGGAGGTCCACAAGTCCCAAGCCCCTTTTGTACATACCCATTCCTGTACATGAAATTAGGTATTTCATTGTACACACGCCGTTTTGTACATATCTCGATCAACTTGATTTTTAACTTTGAATAACAAATCAAAAATGAAGGTTTTTCTTTAAATCTTCCCAAAAATATACCATGGGCCTCCATGTAGGTATAAGTCCCAAGCCCTTTTATAAATACCTGTTTACATAGCTTTGAATAAACTCAAATGGACCTCTCCCCGAGTGTAAGTCCCGAGCCCCGTGTATACAAATGGATCATGCTTACAGGTATATTTCCTTCATAAACTCCATTATATACACACACTTTGTCATATATATAATTGTTCATATCTATTCATGTACTTGCTCATACTTGTTCATGTTTGTTCATATGTGTGATATGTGTGCTTGTTCAACTTAGTACAACACTAGGTTCCCCATAGCCTCCTATTGGGCTTCGTGCAAAGAATCTCCACTAGTTTAGGTTAGGACATAGAGTATGGTTTCCCGGTGAAATCGCTCTAAGAGCTCAGACCAACTATACCATGCCTCCCCTTGGGCTTTGTACAAACGAGTGACCCTCCCATAGCCTCCTCTTGGGCTTACAATGCAAGGACCCTGGATTGTCCCTCCCATAGCCTCCTCTTGGGCTTACAATGCAAGGACCCTCGGATAGCCTCCTCTTGGGCTTCGTACAAGGACCCACGGGCTTCTTATAAGCATCCCCAATATCCAAAACAAATACCCTAGGAGATTAGACATTTATCATCTCTATGATAGGAGTATCTCTTCTATATCATCACAAACAATAAATCAAACTTTTTTGCCACAAGGCTGGCTAATCAATCAAACTTCTTTTTGCCACAAGGCTGGCTAATCAATCAAACCGTTTTGCCACCATACTGGCTGATTAATCAAAGTTTTTGTCACAAGGCTGACTTCATTGAAACTTTTGCCACGAGGCTGGCTGATTAATCAAAACTTTTTGTCACAAGGCTGACTTCATTGAAAGTTTTTGCCACAAGGCTGGTTAAACAAACAAAAATCAAACAGATGTATGTGATGATATAGATTAGATACATCTAGCATTTAGACGACATTTGTCTCTTTTCCTTTGCTTCCACTAGCATAAGTGGGAACTACGATTGCTCTGACTTTCTCAACATCCCTTTGAGAATACGTAGGCACAAGGTCGATCCTTGGCGAGCAAAATAAAACAAAAAAAACCATTTAAACCTTAGCACCCGTAGACCCCGAGCTACAGATGCTCTGATTCCCTCTAGGGGATATGTATGCAGAGGATCGCGATGATCTTTGCGAGCATAATCAAACAAACACCTTAGGTCCCACCTCTTTCTCACAAGAACCTCCACCATAACAAGAATGGAATAAACAAAACAAAGAAACCTATAGAGTACTATAGATACGTTGGGTGCTAATACCTTCCCTTCGTATAACCAACCCTCTTACCCAAGATCTCTCCCCACTTTTAAGGTTATTGCAGCTTTTTTCCTTTTCCTCTTTTGGAAACAATAAAAAGTTTGGTCCGTACAAAAGAAAAATCATTTTTTTGAGCACTCGAGCCCAAAGAAGGCATCAGGTGTCTCATCCCAAAAAAAAGACAACGATTTTTCCCCGCGACAGTTGCTTGTCGAACAACGTTAGTCGTTTGATTTCGAGTTTCTAAATCTACTATTTGGTTTCATTCGACTGGCGTTGGCCTAGGTGGCGGTACTGCGGTTTGAATTGGTTCTAGAACTGGGTCCCCTTCTTGATAAGTTGATTGGTTATTTCTTCGCCTATTTTGTGGGACTCCTAAGAAATCCGTCATTCGTCCTATTTGTGACGATAATTTTTGATATGTTTCCACATTGTCTTGATTAGTCCTTGTAATGTTTGCTACTAATGGATTGAAAATCGACCCCAATTCTCTAGCGAGGACTCCTAACATATCATGGTTACTTGCATCCATTTCCTGTCGAAATGCCGCTTGACTACTTGTGGTTAAAGGAGGTATTTGGGCAGAGAAACCAGTGTTTTGTGCGCTTCGACCTATCGAACCGACATTAGGCGAAAACGCTGTTGGGTTAGTTGTAGTGTATGTAGGACATGTTCCTCGTAATCCTGCCATGTATGAATATGGCATTCCATATGGGTTGTTGGGTCTCCAACCTTCAAAAGCGGATGATGGTCCTGGGGTAAATAATTGACTTGCGGCGTTTGTCCAGAAAAGTGGTATCTCGTTTACGCCTGTGAGTGGAGGCACGAGTCGAACTCGATACTGGAACAGTCCCTGTTATCCTTGAAGTATTCTCGGGTATAGCCTGGGAACTACTTATGGGTCCAGACCCTGTCGAAACCGGTATATCCTGCGTCTCTTGAGTAGAAGTCGAAACGTGCGTGGAATTTGCCGCTACTGTTCCTGACCCCTGTGGGGGATCTTGATCTCCCCCTCCACTGGCCGCATTGACCATTTTCTTGTTGTACCTTCGTTTAGGAATCGGTTGTGCACTGTTGGTTAATTTACCGTTCCTAAGGTTCATACAAGGTCTTGATATTTTCTAGACAAAACAAAACAATCAATTAATAACAATTTGTTTGACACTGTCCCAATGGGCGTGCCAATTTGTTTCTGGTGATTCCCGGTAAACAACCGCTAGTCCTCCAAACTATAAAATATACTTTGGTTACTCGCAGGATCGACTAGATTGATCCTAGGACATAGTCAAACAATTGCCTCTCGATATGATTTGATTCATGTTTGTTTGTTCTGACTTCAAGAAAACTTGTTTGTGATGTGATCGGATGAATATTCACTTAAAAACAACACTTGTTACATATGTTAATATGACTTTCGAATAAAGGAACGTAAACAAAATCATGTAAATTGCAGGAATGTAAAGTGCAGAAATATAACGTGCAAGAATGTAAAATGCAGAAATGTAAAGTGCTTCGAAATGAAAGTTAAACAAAGAAAATAAAAGGAATTGAAAAGATACTTGAATAAAGAAAGATACAAATGTATTTAAAATGGTGTTGGTGTCATACGTACATTTCTCAGCGAACTCGTTCTCTAAACACTTGATACTTGAGTGATTTGTGAGTGATTTGTACAAAATGAACACACGGAATCCTAACATTAAGACCCTTATTTATACTAATTTTGACCCTAACGGTCCTACACTAATCTGATGCCACGTTGCTCACAAGAAACCCTGGGACACCATTTGTCCTTGTGCGGTTACACAGACTACTTCGAAATTCAAATCATCCCGCCTGAATCCTCTTTCGACGCGTGGCAACGTGATCAGAACCGAGAATGCCCCGAAAAACACGTTAAGCCTCAGTACCTTACGTATTTCGTAAAACGTTTAAGTCTCAAAGATAACCCTCTTCGAATTAGCTCCAATTCTAACTATCTTCGTTCCAACTCAAACAATCATTCTCGAAACATGGCCATCAGTAGCCATTTGTAATCTCAGAAATGGTCATCAGTAACCATCTTCCTTCGAATTCTAACTCTTCAAAGAATATTCTTTCTAAACGAAATCTTCAGCCAACAGGAGTCAGATGAAAGACTCTTATCCTGAACTTTTCACTTGAGGTATGTTTTCGAGGACGAAAACTCTTTTAGTGGGGGAGAGTTGTAACACCCCATATTTTCTATTTATTAATTTAATTAGAATTTAAATTAATTAACTAGAAATTTGGTATTTTAAATTGGATTAAAGAATAAAATTGGAAATAATGTGATTGGGCCAGAGTTGGGATTAGTAAAACGGGGGTGTGGATTGTAAGCCTTTACTAAAATTAGTCTATTTTTCATAAAAGGAGGAAAATAGAGGAAATTGAAGTAGTAGAGCAAAAGTGCCAGAGAAGAGAAGAGAAAGATATGTGAAAGAGGAGAAGAAGAGGAAGAAGAAGACCTTCAAGAATTTGACTCTAGGGTAAGGGGGAACTCTTCGGGTTAGTAATTATTATGCAATCAAGGGTAGTAGAATAGATTAGGTTGTTGTTTGATTCAATTGGAATGTGTTAGGTTTTGGGAAACTTTGGGGTTTTGGGAGAAATTGATGAATTGAATTGATTGATATTGGTATGATGCTAAATGATCACTAAAACATGTTAAAGTTGTGTTAGGTTGTGTTTTATGATGTTGTTTTATGGTAATTCATGTTTTGGTATGATTTTGGTTGGATTGGAAATGAATAGTTGCTGTCAAAGAGTGGATTTTTCTGTTACAGCAGGGCTGTAACCGGTTACGACGTGCCTGTAACTGGTTACACTAGAGTTTACTAAAGAAATTGGATGTGTTGCGTTTTTGTAACCGGTTACGCTCAGGCCGTAACCGATTACGAGCGAGTGGAGAATAATAGCGAGAAGGTTACGTCATTCGTAACCGGTTACGCTATTCCCTATAACCGGTTACGCTGGGAGTTTTTCTAAAAATATTTTAGTTTTCGTGGACGTAACCGGTTACGCTATCTTCTGTAACCGGTTATGCTGTAACTTTTTGTAAAATATTTTCATTTTCAAAACCTTATAAATTTTGATCCGTAAGTTCGATTTGTGTGCCGTTTTAGGCATTATGAAGTTAATTTCTAGCTCTATATGATGAACGTGTGAAATGGAAAGTAGTCCGACTTTATATTTTATCTCGATTATTTATTGGATGATGTTTAATATGAATGTGTAAAATATTCAATGATTGCTGAAACATGTGCATGCTTATTAGTGACAAATTGGTGATAGGTAATGAGACGATGCGATACATCGGATCGGTGATGTTATAAGTATGTTATATGTGTGCATTCATTCATACGCATTATTGGTGATGGATTTTGGTGAGGTTGTGAATCAATTGGTGGGCGTAATACCCATTGTGTGGAATTTGTGCCGGTTGGACTGTATCTTGGTGATGAATAGATCAGTTGGATGGGTTTAGCCCATGTATGGTGCCACATGCATAGTGTCAGTTCATTCATGTGCATGATGATATGGTGTGACTGAATGATATGTGTTTTACTCGGTGCTGTATTTTTCGGTATGGTGATTTGAGTAACTGTTGGAAAATTTGAATACATGTTTGATTGGGTGAATGATGATGCTATGATGTTTTATTACTTATGACTGTATAATACTTGTTAATTTCGAATACTTGAGTAGCGGCTTTATTGTTCGGTGAGGATGGCTCATAGAGTCTATCCATTTAGTTTGGGTCGTGTCGGTCATGCTCTGATCTTGTAACACTAGGAACGATAGTTTTAGAGTTGATCGTTACACTTTATTTTATTGGTTTTGGATTATGTGTTCGTTAGTTTATTTTGGTGATGTATGATATTCGGCTGTGATAAACATGAGATTATTATTTTGATGAATCGTTCTCGATAAAGTATGACAGTTGAATTACATTTGTTTTTTTTAAAATTATTTTAATTGTGGCACCCTTGTTTTCATGTCTTACTCTGATTACTTTATTAATTGTCGTGGGGTTTAGAAGGGTGTTACAGCAAAGAGATATGGAAAGTGGACTACATCATAAATGGGATGTCGTGTCTAATAACAAAGAGAATTTTGAGATGATCTTTGTAGACAAAGCAGTAATTTGTTATTATTACATTTCATTTTCAAATATGTGGGATATGTTGGTCATTTTGGGTTATGTATGATTTGTTATTTTGTTGGCCTGCATTTAACTTTTCTCTGAGTATGTGCATCGCATGGTGATGATATATGTAACGCCCCGAATTTAATTAATTATTTAATTAAATTGATCAAGGATTTATTCGTTGGAATTAGTCGAAGTCGGAATTTATCGGTATTATTCTAAAGGCGTGATTTGGATTAATGTGTTGATTTGAGCAGTTAAGTTTATGGTCAGATTTATTAGTAGGATTAGTCAGAGGATTATGAATTCGTGAGTCGATATATTTAAGTTATGGATCGATGGTAGATGTGGAATATTATTGGAAAATAATATTCGGTTATGTTGCGTGGTTATTTATTTATGTGTGTTATTTGGATTAATTGAGTCATTAAAGAGATATTATGAATTGGGCCTAAGTGGAAGGAATATAACACAATGGATGGGTTATGGGTTAAGCCCATTAGTGAGAATGAGTAGTAAGAGTTAGGGTTTTAGAAGTTTAGTTTCATAACTCATTGTGGAGAAAGAAGAGAAAGAAGAGAAAGAAGGGAAGAAAGAGGAGAGCTAGGGCTTGAAGGAGAAGAACTCCATTGGTAAAGATGAAGCTTTTGCTAAGGTAAGGGTGGGGTTCTTACTCTCTAAGGGTTGGCATGATGATGGGTATGGTAGAGATTAGGTTTCATAATTGAAATCTATGAATGTGTTACAATGTTGATGAATGTGAAACTGATAAATGGTTGCTGCGAATTTGATGTATTATTAGAGGTTTAGATGAGTAGATGATGTTATGATTGGTGTTCAACCTTTAATCTTTCAATTTCATAGTTTTGTAATGTTAGGGTTTATGCTAGATTCCATGGATTTGTGGTTGAAAATATGTTTTGAATGATTAATAGGGATGAATGATGTTAGGTGGTATTGTTATATGCTTCAAATTGTTGTTTGAGAAGGGTTTGGGGTGGTAGAAGTGGGTTTACGCAGGTTTGTTCAATCTGTTATTTTTCTGCATAATCGCGCGCCCGCTAAGCGGAGCACTACCCCGCTTGAAGCGGGCTGGTGGTCTGCTAAGCGGAGCTCAGCAAAGGTTCGCTTCTGCCTAGTCCCGTTGGCGGTCCGCTGAGCGGACTCTGCTGTATGTAAAATTTTCCAAACTTTGAAATGTCTTAACTTTTGATCCGTAACTCCGTTTTATGTGCCGTTCGAAGAGTGGGAAGCTAATGAAATTATCTTTATGATAGAAGCAGAATAATGGTTAGCACATGATGAATAAATTATGATGTTGTTAACATGTAATTATGTATATGTGTTGATAATTTGTGAATAACATTGTGATGGCATGTTATGTGGTGTAAGATTTATGATGTATGTGAATGAATATGTGTTATTTGAATGTTCTTGTGGAGAATGATTACTTGATGTCTTAATTATGTTGTGGTTGTTTTAATAACATGTATGTATGTGAATATGTGTTATAGCTTAATGAAATGTGAATAACATGTGTTGATATGATACGTTGTAAGTTATTAATATTGTATACCGTAATGAATTGATGAGGATATGCACAAATGTATTGGCAATCCTTTACTACATGTATGTTGAATTGGTGAATACCATGAGTATGATTTGTATGTGAGTGATAACATGTTACTTGAATCGTATTTATGTAGTATGTGAATTGTTTTTGATTGATAATAATATTGTTGGCAAGATATGTGATATGATAATCATGATGAGTGTGAATGAATATATGCTAATTGATGTAATATGTTGAATTGTTGTTGTTTCCGTAACATGACAAATTTGTTGTTGTAGACCCTATGGTCACTATTGATAAGTTGTATTGTGTTGATAAGTATGAGTCGAATATTTGTTGTATGATGATATGACTTAGAGACGTGAATGAGACATGATGGTTTTATATGATAGCAATGATAAGATTATTGCCATAGAACCTTGGAATTGAATTGGTTTATTTGAGACAATGCATGACGTGTTGCTTAAGTTGTTTGTGTTGCTTATGTTGTTTAAGTTGATTATGTCGTTCAAGTTAATTACGTCGTTTAAGTTGATTAAGTGGTTTAAGTTGTGTTTATGGATGTGCATCATTGAGTCGCATCCATTGCATTGTTTGAGACGACCCTTGTGGCAAATGTTTGAGACGACCCTTGTGGCAAATGTTTGAGACGGCCCTTGTGGCAATTGTTTGAGACAGCCCAATGGCAAACTGTTTGAGACGGGAGTTTACTCCAATGGTACCACATGCATGTGCATAAGTTTGAGTCGCATTCGAGTTGCATTTGAATTGTGTTTGGATCGTTGAGATGATGAGATGTTTGTTATGACGTGATGATGAGATATTTGTTGTGATAAGATCATATTATAATTGTGAATTTGAATACGCTGTTTTAATTGGTTAATGACATTGTTACCGTTTTTGAAAGTTGTATTATGTTGATAAGTTGTTTTGTGATGAAAAGTTTGTTATAAGATGTTGTGTGATGCGAAATGGTGACATTATGTCTGATCTATATCTCCTATATTAGTTATCATGCATTCCTTTATATTGTAAGATATCTCACCCCTTTGCTGATATTTCCCCTACCATGGGAAATGGGCAGGTACTCAAGTTTAGCCGTGGATGTTCGAGGTTATTTATGTGAAGTCTTTATGTTGCTTTATGGAAAGTCGAGTTGGTGTCCATTGCTCTGATACGTAGAACTCTGAGGGATTAGTCGTTATTGTCTAATTGTTGTATTCTATGTTGACATTTATTTAAAGATGAATTAAAAGATGTTTATAAGTTGAAGTTGTAAGTGGTGACTGAAGTTTTGTTCCGAATGCTATGTATCATTATTAAATGCAATACAAGTATGTTTGTTTGGGTTAAGTCAAATTGTGACATCCCATTGTTTGATGAAGATTTTTAAATGCACTCTGATTTTCGCTTATAATTGCGGGGTAGATTTGGGGTGTTACAATATACATGGGGTAGATTTGGTTTATAAGAATTTAAATGGATTCAATATACTTATCCAACGTTTAGAATACTGTACAACAATGTTTCGTTGAATTAAATTAATATTAAAAGAAAATCAACTTATTCACCAGTCTTGATTGTCATCAAAATTTTCAATAAAAACATTCCAAAATATTTTAATTTATTCATTACTTTTATGAAACCACACGATTTAAATTTGAAAATATTATGGCCTTTTATTTGTCATTATCATCAACTTAAAATATTAATCACATGGAAACAAATAATAATCAATTATGACATTTAAAAATATGGATTAAAATATTTTAATTATTATTTGTAAATTAAGGTTAAATTAAAATAAATTTTAATTGATTTAAAAAAAATATGTTTTAAAATTTAGTTGCTTCTTTTATTTTTATTATTATTATTTTTTAAATAATTACAACAATCCCAAAATATTAAAAAAATTAAAGAAAACAATATTATAAATTATTTATTTATACTTGGGTTAACAACATAATAGATGGCAAATTGTTACTCTTCCCACATTCATGTTATGAATTGCAAATTATTCATATTCTTCATTTTTCAATCTTCCTCCAGATGATGAGCGATTACAGTTTCCAGTCTTCCTACCTATTGATGGGCGGTTAGGCTTATGAATTCATGAGTTGTTACGAATTGCAAATCATTGTTGCCCAAAGTTATTATTCTCTTATTTATGGGCTATGGGCTGTTACGAACTGCAAATCATTGTTGCCCAAATTTATAAGAAAACTAATTCTACTATTCATACATTCATCCACATTGGATTCCAAAACGATGCCACCTGTATTTCAATTTCTATCATTCATTCCGATTTCTTATTTGGACCCCACCTTTCTATTTCCTCTCTCTATTTCCCATCATCCAACATTTTAGAATACTGTACAACAATGTTTCATTGAATTAAATTAATATTAAAAGCAAATCAACTCATTCACCACTCGTGATTGTCATTAAAATTTTCAATAAAAACATTCCAAAATATTTTAATTTATTCATTACTTTTATGAAACCACACGATTTAAATTTGAAAATATTATGGCCTTTTATTTGTCATTATCATCAACTTAAAATATTAATCACATGGAAACAAATAATAATCAATTATGACATTTAAAAATATGGATTAAAATATTTTAATTATTATTTGTAAATGAAGGTTAAATTAAAATAATTTCTAATTAATTTTAATAAAATATGTTTTAAAATTTAGTTGCTTCTTTTATTTTTATTATTATTATTTTTTAAATAACTACAACAATCCCCAAATATTAAAAAAATTAAATAAAACAATATTATAAATTATTTATTTATACGTGGGTTAACAACATAATAGATGGAAGATTGTTACTCTTCCCACATTCATGTTACGAATTGTAAATTATTCATATTCTTCACTTTTCAATCTTCCTACAAATGATGGGCGGTTACAGTTTCCAATCTTCCTACCTAATGACGGGCGGTTACGCTTATGAATTCATGAGATGTTACGAATTGCAAATCATTGTTGCCCAAAGTTATTATTCTCTTATTCATGGGCTGTTACGAATTGCAAATCATTGTTGCCTAAATTTATGATTCTGTTACTCCTGGACTGCTATAAATTGCAAATCATTGTCGCACAAAATATTTAAATATCCATGCATAATTTCCGCTTTCGTATCATCTTCCTCGCACAAGACCGCCAACTTTTTACTTCTGCACATTCCCACCGTATTACATGGCCAGACCCGTGGAGAAAATCTGCAACATCAATGAGACCAAAGAGTTATGGAAAGTGGAGTACATCATAAATGAAATGTTGTGTCTAATAACAAAGAGCATTTTGAGATGATCTTTGTAGACAAATCGTTAATTTGTTATTATTACATTTTATTTTAAAATATGTGGAATATGTTGGTCATTTTGGGTTATGTATGATTTGTTATTTTGTTGGCCTGTATTTAACTTTTCTCTGAGTATGTGCATCGCAGGGTGATGACATACATGTTTTGTCCTTACAGCACAAATGTCTCTGTTTGATGAAAAATTAGCATTGGACCATTGTTATACCCCAAAATTTGCCCGCATCTTTTTTCAAGAAAACTCCAATCTGAAAATTAAGAGTCTCATATAATCATGGATTTTTATTTCAACAAATATCCTGACATATGAAATACTTAGTTTTTAGAATTTTTCTTATACAGTAATTTGGCTTGCAGTTGAATTTATTCTTACGCAAACGCCAAATACTGTTTATTACTTCACACATGCTATTTATTTATTTACAGATAAATAGTACTGACACAATTGGTACAGAGTTAAAATCTTTTTGCAGGCGCAGAATCAGGAAACTCAGACTGTACTGGTAACAGTATATTAGTTATTTATTATGTCTATGTTTTTAACAAGTCATGTAAATAAACTTTCATTTTTTCACATAAAACAAAAACAAAAACAAACAAAAAAGAAAATTAACCTTGACTGTTGATTTTTCACTCTAACTGCTACGTCAATACCTGAACAGTCAGTTGACAGCCAAACTGCTGGCAGTACAATTCTCAGTGTTTTGTACCATCAATCAAATCAATCTTTCAAAATTCAAAATTCCAAGATTTTTGTTCTAGAAGTCTTCTGAATATCACGCGATTAGCAGAGACTCAACACTGCACAAAAATCAAGTACGCTTAACTGTCTCCTACACAAACAGTCCCTGACTAGGGTTTTCTTGTTTTTACAGGAGAAACAAGCTTTTGAGACCTCAAATGGATTTCATGCACATCCATATATCTCAAAGTACCATCATACAAATTTTCAAACTTCAATTCACTCAGACGCACCGTCAGCAGCTCAAACAGTCAACAGACGACCCGTTTGACCCAAAAAGTCAACAGACAGTCAAAAATGAAATTTTTTGTCAAAGTCCATATTTTGTCAAAGGATTCATCATTTGATCATTGGATGATCATAATTCATCAAGGAAAGATCAAAAATCAACAAAACCCTAAGATTCAAAATTAGGGTTTTTGCCTGAAAAGTCAACTCAACTTTGACTGGTCATAACTCTCTCATCCTTCATCCAAAAAATTCAAACCAAAGCTCATTTTGAAGGAAATTCAATTATCTTTCAAATGCAATTGATCCCATGGTCATTGCATTCACCATTTGAAAACTATGACCAAAGACATTACAGGTCATTTTCAAAGTCAACAAAAAGACACTTTTTTCAAAAGGACACACAAGGAGCATCAAAAATCATTTTGACATGAGACCAAAGACATTGGTTAGAGGACTCTTTGAGGTTTCCAAAAAGTGCAAGATCTCCTTCATATGACAAAAATTGAGGGATTTACACCTTGTTGAAGTTGGCTAAATTTTGGGAAAATGCATGAAATCAACATTGCTCAAAAATGTATTTTTTCCAAATGGGGCCAAGTTTTCATGATTCAAACATCATTTCCATAATATTATGGGCCTCCCACGACCAAGACAAGGCCCATACCATTTTTATCCATTTTTGGCATAATTTTATCTTATTTTAAGATTAAATTAAAAGGAAAAATGAATGGATAATGGTTAGCTTACAATCTAAGCATGACTCACCCAAGGAATCTCTGATTTTCTGCAGAGAATTGAAGAGCAAGGCAAGAGCATTGAAGAGAAGAAGACTTGGTCAACAATTCAAAGGTTTTTAATATAAAAAAATCAAGAATTCCACAAAGGCAACTAAAGGCTTCTTAGCTTCAATTCTAAGCACTTCAATGCCTATATATAGGCTACAATACTTCAGCAATGAAGGGAGAACGAATTCAGAATCAAACTCTTGCTTGTAATACATTTGTAACCTCCTAAAATATTCAAAGAATTTTGAAATTCGAATTCTAAGTTTAAGTTAGTTTCAATACAAAATAAACACTCAAACACGTTCCTTGAACTTCACTGAACCTATCCAGATCATTTGCAAGCTTTGAAACTCATTGAATCAAACACTACAGGTCACGATTTGTCCAAACTAAAACTGACTTGTATCTCATAACATAAGCATATCTAGCACGATGTAGACATATATTTGGACTTGGTGTGGTGTGTAGATCATTTCTGGAACTTTAATTGAGTTTTAGACGCTTACACACGAAGTTACCATTCTAGGGTTCATAATCTCAAAATTAGGGCTTTCTGAAATAGGCAAAATTAGAGGATCTAAGTGGTACCATTGAGTTCGTATGGATCAGACGAGTTGAATGGATAGGTCGCGCCAAATTTATTTTTACGTTTGACCCTATTCGCTATTTTGCAGGTTTAAGCATCATATATTATAGCGCTTTTTTTACAAAAGCGCTGTTATAAGTGTTGTCTGGAGGTTGAAGACGAAGACGTGTCTCCCCCCCATTGGTTCAGACGCGCGCGTGTTTTTTTTGAATTTGTCTCTGATTCTGTGCTTTGCAGGTGTAACTTTTACCACGTGCCTCAATGTCTGGACCATCTGATCTCATTTAATGAACCATCCAACGCCTCAGAATGAATCCTCATACCATGGACTTTCAGATTAATCACACATGATCATGTATCCTTTTATTTTCTATTTTATTTTAATTTTCTTTGCAAAATTAATTAAAAATAGTTTTAAAAATCCAAAAAATACACAAAAAATATTTTTAGACTTCTAAAATAATATATTATTTTCTGAAATAAAAATATTTTATTTTTCTTCAAAATTTCAATATTTTGCATAATTAATTAGTATATATTTATATATTTGCTTTTTAATTATTCTAACCAATCAAAAAATCATAAAAAAAATTGTTCTTTATATAAAATATTGTTTATATATTATAAACTAATTTTGTACATATTTTGAATAATTTTCTCTCTAAGTTTTAATTATTTGTATAATTATTTGCATAATTATGTTTTAATTAGCTTAATCAATTTCAAATCAATTTCAAAAATTCCAAAAAAATTAGTTTTGTTTTAAAATTAATTGACAAATATTTTGTACATATTTTAAACTTAATTTCTAGGTTTAAATCTATTTTCATCTTTTTTCTTCATTTTAATTTAATTAATCATGCATTAATTATAATTAAAATCAATCATAAAAAAAATCGAAAAACATGCCTTTTATTTTTCTTGCAATTTAAATTCCTAGATAAATGTATAGGATGTCAAATTCATGTAAATAGGCTAGTTTACATTTCCTGCACAATCGATGTAATAGCGTAGATTTACTTTCCGCACTTTACATTTCCGCATTTTAATTTCCAGCAAATATAAACTGCGTGTATGTCAAAGATAAAATTGAACCGTTAGATCACTAACTTCAAAGATAAAATATCTGAATACAAACACAATCACACTTGCACCTCTTAAGGTAATCCCTTCTCATTCTTTTCAAAATCAAAGTCAAAATTCTACTGTTTCGAGTACAAAATCGAACCTTTTGTTTGTATCCGGTGAAAGGATAGATTTTTAAAGGAAATAAGGATAAAGACCTTACAACTCAGGGTAGACCTCCTAGTTTGCTTGCTCAAATCAAAACAAACAAAATTCTCATACACTGTTGTTTTTCAAAACAAAACTTTTCAAAAAGACAATACTTTGTATACATCCAAACACGGATCATTACAAAGTTAACGTTCTTTTCAAAACATCTTTCGAAAGATAAACAAACATTTTGTATACATCCGCACAAGGATCATTACAAATTCAATTTACAAAGGTATTTGAAACCACATATGAGCATTCTAAAGCAATTGAAAAATGATCGAAAAACAAGTGAGCTAAGCAAACTTAAGAGCCCATGGATAACCATGGATACAAAGGGTGCTAACACCTTCCCTTTGTATAACCTACCCCCTTACCCAGAATTTCTTAAAGGTCTTTTTTCTGTTTCTTTTATAAACCTTTCCTTAATTGGATAAAATAAAAGGTCGGTGGCGACTCTGTGAATTTTCAAAAATGCGAAAGCATTAAGCGATAAAAAAGAGTCAGTTCACGTATCTCTACCGCTCAGAGGTATGGCCCGAAAAACGGAGGTCCACAACCATACTTACACCGTATCCAACTTTAAGGTTCAACCTAATGTATTGGCTTTCAAACCTACGTCGCACAAATTTATGATTAAATTTACGGGAGGATTGTCTGTTGTTGATGACATCAGCCATAAAATACCATTGAAACCATTGGTGTTTACAAGTTTTGAAGATATAATCACTGGGAAGTTTAAGAAACATGTGCTAATAGGTGAAAACATTTTGTGTTGCCGCATTTAAAAATGATATGTTTTTTTCTTATGTTAACTATGTTTATCAATAATTTTATATTGTCTTACAGGGAAAAGAAGAGGTAGAAGAAACCAAAGCACAAGTCCATTAGGATGCATATGCATAATAGTGCTTTGAATAACTTTATTTCATTGATATAAATATGAGAGAGTTGAATCAAATGAGTCATATTATTTAAGAATTTTGAGAAAGTACTTATAGTTGGGCTTGTGGTATCTTATTTGAATTCACTTTTATTGTATAAAGGCGTGAATTACTCACTAAGTATATATATTCCACTCAGTCTTCGTGCCTTTTTGTGTTTTTTTGCATTATATGAAAATTGGAATTTAATGGTAATATAATTCTTAACATGAGACTTTATTTTATTTTCCATGTCCCTTTCATTGTAGACCGTTCCTTTGAGCATTAAGGCCTTCACGCTTTACCGGAATTTTAAGAATGAACTTAAAAAAGTGATTAAATGACTCATGGATCACACTACCTGGCTATTTGGTTTTATAGCATAAGAGAAATTGGCTCATGGTTTTTAATGTTTCCCGTCTATATTAACCTCTCATATATTGTTGGATATTTAATGTTTAATGTGATCATTTGTATTTGTTGATTTAGCCTAAAGAGGTTTGTTGGAAGGATGAGTCAGTAGCAAATAACTTATTACTAGGTGTTTTGGAGTTTGTATATGTAGTGGGTGCTGGTAAAATTCGTGCATGTATGTGATGCAAGGGAACAATAACATATGGGGTTACTGTCATGAACTTTATATTGGTGATATCACAATAAAAAGAATTGGTAGTTACTTAATTGTGGGAGTTTGGTAAATCGGTTGCAAGGAGAAAAACAAGTGGAGGGTGCATGAGGTATGGTTGATGTCAAGGATTATGGCAGGCTAGAAATATTAGGTGAAGTTTATTTTGGCATGGAGGGACTTGGGATTGAGAACCATTTCTGGTGTTTGATTGAATGGACAGTTATATTATAATGTTTGGGTTTGTTTAGGGTATAGGGTTTAGGATTTAGGCACCGATTTATTATATCTTTTAAAAAAATCTCATTTTATTTTAATTATATTTATGGAACAACCTTCGTATCTTCATATTTATTTATTTTTTCATATAATTTTTATTTAACTATAATTTTTATTTAACTATCATATGTAAATTAAACCATTTAAAACAAATGAGCGTACCACACTAGTACCCGTGCGAATGCACGAATATCCCGTTAGTATTCAAAATATTGAATATTAACGGGAGCACAAACTTATTAATTAAAATATTTAATATTAACGAGAACACGAAGTTACTGATCAAAGTTGTGAATATTATCGGAAACATTAAGTTACTGATCCAAATTTTTAATATTAACGGGAACAAATTTTGAATATTAACGGGAACAAGAAGTTACTGATCAAAATAATAAATATTAACAGGAACACTGAGTTATTGATAAAATATTTAATATTAACGAGAACACGAAGTTACTGATAATTTTTTTGAATATTAACAGAAACATTAAGTTAATGATAAATTTTTTCAATATTAACGGGAACAAATTTGGAATATTAACGGGAACACGAATTTATTGATCAAAATAATGAATATTAACGGGAACACGCAGTTACTGATTAAAATAATGAATATTAACGGGAACATGTAGTTACTGATCAAAATATTAAATATTAACGGGAACAAATTTGGAATATTAACGGGAATACCAAGTTACTGATCAAAATAATGAATATTAGCGAGAATATGAAGTTACTGATCAAAATATTGAATATTAACGGGATCAAGAAGTTACTGAATAAAATATTCAATATTAACAGGAACATGAATTACCGATCAAAATATTGAATATTAACGGGAACATGAAGTTACTGATCGAAATATCCCAAACTTTGACTCAACCTATTGAAAAGAAATTTCTGATTTTACACATCTATTTTTAGGACATTTACCTCTGCAATAATATCTATATTGAACAAAATAACACGGCCACAACGGATACCCGTACGGACGCACGGGTATCAGACTACTAGTTATAAGAGTAAAAGGGTACTCTAATCCATCACAATACAATAAAGACTATTCTCTCTTTCTGAGACAATCCAAAGACGAGAAATATTAATCATAAAAAGCTATAAAAAAGAGAGGCTTTTCTCCCCAAACCTCTTAACTTCTAATACAAAAATTTAATAGCGAACAGACAATCCTCAAAATTGAAGACATTACCTTGAAACATAATAGCATTATGCATTAATCACATATTCTAGTTAATAGCTAATTTGATCACACTTATTTTGTTACGATTATCCTTATCTTTCGCCTGATGACTATGCATAATAAAACTGGAAAGACACTCTTGATTTAAATCTACATTACTGCATAACCATTTATCTACTGTAACCCAAAGTCTTCTTATCACTTCACACATTTTAAACAAATGAAAATTATTTTCCTCTTCCTAAAAACAAAAAGCACAACACTTTTCTATATCATTAACCAAAATTCCTCTATTTGCTAATTGATCTCTTGTTGGTAATCTATCGAGAAGCGTCCTCCATCCGAACATTTGTATATTTGACGGAACCTTTAAATTCCAAAGAATTCTCAAGGCAGCTCTCGACTCAATCTTCGCTAGCACCTCAGAAATCCATGAATCTAAGACAACATAACAAGATTTTACAATGAAAACCTCATTATCTTCAATTGTCTAACAAAATTTGTCAGTTACTGATGACATTGGTTTTACGTCCGACAACAGAATTTGAATTTCTTCCGCCTGCAAACTATTAGCTTATATTTGATTCTCTTAAATGGATTATATCTTCCATCTTCAATCCCTTCCTTCCCACCATCCTGCATCTACCACAATGCCTAAGGGATTTGTAGCAGAGGAAAAAGCTTCAGGAAACGTAACCTTCAAATTGTTTGCCTAACCAATTGTTGTGCCAAAAATAAGTGCTTGTTCCATCGTTCAACCTGTAGCGAATATTAATAGAAAATTGTTTTGCTCTACATCAGATAAGTTTTCCACCAAATTGAATCTCCTTTGTTGATCACACTTCTATCACTGATGAACATTTTCAGTTATGGATTCTTATACCTATGGCGCAAAATCCCACTCCATAATGCATCATTTTCCTTCAAGATCCTCCACTCCTGACGTAATGAATTGCTCTCTTGTTTTCATTATCTCGCCAAAATAAATTGCTTTCAATACTTTGAATCTCTTTCAACACCTTGGCATGAGATTTATAGAAAGACAAGATATAAATGTGGATAAAATTCAGCACAAAATTAATCAATACAACCTTCCCATCCAATGAGAGATATCTGCCATTCCAAGAAGATAATATATTCCTAAGATTGCTATCCTTCCACATGTACACTTTTCTAGGATTGTCTCCTACTTTTAATCATTCTCACATTTACATTAATTTTAAACTTTACCACCAACTCGATTTTTGGCATAAAACATAGGTAAAATCATTTAAACAAATAAATCTACCAGTTAGATGAATATGATTGAAATTACTTGCTAATAAACAGGATAAACAACTTACACGAAAACATGGTATCAACCATGACTAAGGTAAGGTCTCTAAGACAAGTTTTTAGGGTTTGTACAGAGATTAAAAGATAGGTAGAAACTTTAGACTATGGAGTATGAGAGCTATATTCATACCAAATTTACAAAAAATTAGAGTTGCCAAGAGAGAGTAATAAAATCCTTAATTTTTTATGATTTTTCCACTTAAATATAATGTGTCACGTCGCAAAAAATGGCTGAGCCTCTGAACGCTCGAAATAGACACAAAATTTTCACAGAAGTTTTTATTTGAAGGGAAACATCGATAAACTCTTAAAGAGGATAAAACATGGTCATCGCAACCAGTTTAGAATTCGATAGTAGGTTATGCAAGGCGAAGGTATTAGGCACCCCTCACATCTGTTGTACTCAACGGAAACCTCCTAATAGACTATGATTAAGTGTTTGTTTGCAATTGTTTGTTGGTTTTATTTATTAACAAGTAATTACAAAAGAGTATTTGCAAAAGAAAGAGGAAGAGGGAAAATGTTATTTTTAATTATTATGCTAGCCAAAGTTTGAAAACTCTATGATTCATCTATTTTTGACATGATTTGTAGATTGAGATTTGATTCATGTCTTGAGGTCCAAGTTGGTGAAGGAAAAGAAAGATTATTGGACTTGTATCTTGTGATTGATTTGGTGAAGAAAAAAAGATTGGATTTGATGATTTGGTCTGGTTTAGATTTTTTTTTTTTTTTGGTTTTTAAGCTATTTTGTGCATAAAATCAAAGATTTAAATAAAAAAATAAAAATTTTAAATAATGCATATAAATTAAAAAAACTAAAATAATATATAAAAACTAAAAAATAAGTCATTTGACTTTTTGATCGTTTTTGATAAAAAATAAAAAGAAAATAAATTCATAAAAGAAGTACAATGAGGGTTAGAACCCACAACCTTTTATTTGAGTTCCATAAATCCTCACTTCACTACCAAATAGACTATCTTATTAATCCAAGAAAAATTGCGATTAAACTTTATATATTAATAAAAGCCAGGGCATAATTGGAGTATGACACTGAATTATACAAAACTTCACATATGTAATCCATAGCCTAATGAACACTAGCTTAGAAAAAATTGAATTAAAAAATACAGTAACTTACAAAAGAAGTCAAGATCTATTGTAGGAGGATTTTACCTAACACCCTTCCATTTGTTTCTCACACCTCATATATTTTAATAATGTCAAAAATACCTTTCTTATCTTTTAACTCTAATAAAAAATTTGATAGAAAAAGTTTACATTTTTATTGGATTTTTTTTTATAACCACCGGTTTAGTCCGATTTGGGGTCAGTTCTGGCATCAAGTGGTTTCAGCCCTCTCCCGATCGTAGTTGCGGGAGATCGAACCATAGTTCTCTCTACCAAGTTCAACGCCAATCACCACTGAACCAACTAACGATTAGTATTTTTACTGAATTTTTTAAAAATATAGAAAAAATGCATAAAAGTTATATAATTGAAATTGTGCAGAAAAATCGCATGTAAAACAAATTCCGCAATAAATTTAAAAAATAACAATCAAACACTTAAAATATTATTTAAAATATATTTTTGTGCTGTTTTTTTTTTTTTAAAAAAAAAACAAGTAAAAATTCATAAAATTATTGGATAATTTGAAAAATTCACTAAAAATAAACAAAATCAAGTGTCAGTCTAATCAAATGCAATAAAAATGCATACAATGCATATAATTTAAATTTTGTAAAAAAATTCGCAGATAATGTGTTTTTGCAGCAAATTCCATAGGTAAAAAGTCAAACACTTAAAATAATATAAAAATGATTTTTTACCAATTTTTTAAAAAATCAATAAAAAATACATAAAATTAGGTACTGATCTTTTAAAAAATCGGTAAACATGCATAAAATACATATATTTCAAAATCTGCATAAAAATCCACATTAACGTATACTACAGCAAATTCAGCAGATAAAAGTCAAGCACTTAAAATATTATAAAATAGAATTATTTTTTATCGGATTTAAAAAATAAAAAAAAATCTAACACGCCCCTCACTTATTTTGAAAAATCTGATTAGTTCTTCAAATCAAAAGGTATTATAGTTGAATTGAATGAAGGGTTATGCAGGGGTGCAACTAAAAAGGTGCCAGGTAAAATCCCCCTCTTGTAACATGCACACATGAGTAAACGCTTAGCATATGCGATGAGTACAAAAAGTTGTTTTCTCATTCTAACACATTTCTAACTATCCTAAAACTCTCATGCTTAATTTCTAAAGATTGTCTAATGACACAACAATCTCAAATTACCTTTATAACCTATTAACAAAATTAACACAAAAATAATCACATTTTCACATTTCATCCAAATAACATAATACACCTAAGTATAAGAGAAAATGGGGTGCTACAAGAAAAGAAATAATTAAGAGATCTTAAGTTTGGAATTGGAGATGGTAGAAGAAACAATATGTAGGAGGTGAACAATGTTATTTTAATCTTTTTGAGAAACAATTTTTAAGGAATGTGTTAGAATAGACATTCGTTGGAAAAAATTGATTTTATAATACTAAATGTAGAAGATAATCAAAAACAATCTCCCTTTTCTCTAAGGCAGAGAACAAAAATATATTGTTCGATTCTAAAGGTCTCAAAAGTTTAGGTTAATGCATTCTTTTGAGTTTGTAAAGGAGTTTTAGGATGAATTTAAAGTGGTTTTCAAATATTTGTGATGGAATTTTACCGTATCAGTAGTATTGTGAATGGAGGAAACAATGTATTCATAATATTTACTCAACTACTAGATATATGGCCCGTGCGTTGCACGGGGTTGATTATAATTTTTAATTAAATAGTTTATGTATAAAAATTATAATCATATAATTAAACATGTTTTAATCATATTAAATATAAAAAATATTATTTAATGGTATGAGAATCTTTAATAATTTATGTATAAAAAAATTTCAGTTATGTTTTTAAATTTAAAAGATATATCATATTTACGTGAATAATGCAATATTATAAAAAAATATTATATTAAATTATTTATTTAGATTATTTATGATTAATCATTAAATTAAATTCATAAGATAAGAGTATATCAATCTAAATTTTAATTATTCATTTAGTGTTTACAGAAATTTACAAAACCTAATAAAATTTTTATTCAATGTCAAATCTAAAAATAAAAAATCATACATTTTCTAGATATTTTATTTTAAAATCATATTATATCTTACCATATTAATTTAAGTGTTTCTTAAACATTTAAATCTTTTAACTTCTTAAATAATTTTTTATTTTTTACATTAAAATTATCCTCTTTTGTGTAAAATTTTAGAATTTAGTATTTTTAAAACTAAGTTTTTTTAATTACTGAAAAACTACCATACCCAAAATAAATCAAGAAAAAAGAAAAATAAAATAAGATAAATATATACAATAAACATATTTTAAAACATTAATCAATAATTTCTTTACCTATAACATATTTTTTAAAGAATATTGTATGTATCTTTAATATATTTGCACATAAAAATATCCACTTTTTACACCATGGCATTGATCCCTTAAAATCCTTCCATTAAAATAAACTAAATAAAATAAAAATATTCTATCTTATTTCTCAATTTAAAAATTGTAATATACATATTAATATCATTAAAAAATAGAGGTTAAATATTTGATTGATCGATGTAATAGTGACTTGAGCTTCCTATATAGACATAGATAATAAATTAATAGTCTTTTACGTTGCTAAAAAAAAAAAGACATGTGTATAAAGTAAGAAATATAAGAAAAATTATTCTACAATCTCGAAGAGTACTAAAAAAGTGAAAATATAAAACTAAAGTCACATATTTAAAACTCACAATGAGCATAAACATGTAGAACATTAAACATAAATAAAATTATAATAGAAATTTCTTTCTTCAAGGTCATCTCAAGCTCCTTTAACCATGTTTTGGTCTCCAATATAACTTTGTTGGATGAAGAGTGTTATATGGAAAAAAAATAGACAAATGATGATCTTTAATATTCATCTTTCGTTCCTTAAACGAAACATCATATCAATATTTACATACCTGATTGTAACCTTCTCAATTAGATTCACTTCAACTATGAACTCAATCATATCTGATCAACAAAAAATATACAATATATTATACATGAAAATCGAATAATTGAATATGAGATTTAATAATAAAATAAACTTATCTAAAAAACCATAGAAAGAAAAAGAAACTAAAAACATATTGAAGTTATCATGGTGAAAATCATAGAAAATTATAAATTTGTGAAATGTATATCAAAGATATTGAGTAAATAATAATGTGAGTTTATGTAGAATTTTATAGGTGTGGGAGAATGCAAAGGAACAATAGGTATTTTTCCCCCTACCATATAGGCGAGATTCGGTTTACCCCCCTATTAATTTTTTTTTTGGATTACCCCCTTGAAATATGAAAAGTTTTATGATTTACCCCCCTAGGACCCCCTGTAAACTTGTTTTTTTGATTTACCCCCTGGTTTTTCAATGTTTTTTACACGTTTAGGGGGTACGCTAAAAATACAGGGGGTAATCCAAAAAAAAATATTAATAGGGGGTAAACCGAATCTCGCCTATATGGTAGGGGGTAAATACCTATTATCCCTAAAATTTATTGGTATTTTAGGTGTAACGTTATTATAGTTATGACCTATCATTTTCTATATAAAATATGATAAATTAAATTGAGTATTATTATGTATTATAAAATTTTAATTCAATTGAAAAATAGATTATTTAAAAAAAGTATATAAAATTGGAGAGGAATTTAAAAAGTTGCTTATATAAATAAAATATATATTAAATAAATGTTATTTCTTATTTAAAATTAATTGTAATGTAATGCTATATAATCTAACATTTTCCATTTATAAAATAATATTAAAAAAATCATTTTATAATGAAAATTTAAAAAATTGAACAATTTATAATTATAAAAAATATGAATAAATAAAATTGAGTATTATATATTCTCAAAATAAAACTCTACTAAAAATATATTTTATTGATTAAGAAATTCTACAAAATAGAAAATCATTTCACTTTTACTTCATTCTATTTGTTTTTAATTTTTTTTATATAATAATTATTAACATATTTAATACTAATTTTTTAATTTCTGTCCATTATTATTATATATTAATTACAATTTCAATAACCATTAAAATGAGAATTATAGACAGTAAAATAAAAAATGGTGAGAATTAATGAAAATAGAATAAAAAATGTTGGGAATTAAAGTTATAAATGAGTGGTTATCTAATAAATCGGACCATTTAATAGATTGTTAAGAAAAAACTTTAAAAAGAGTAACGTTTAAAGAATAATAATTTTATAATAATGATAAATGAATTATGTAACTATGGAATAAAAAACGGTAAAAATTAAAGAAAGGAGAATAAAAATGGTGGGGATTAAAGTTATATAATGATTGATTTTATAAAACAGACCATTTGATAGATAATTAAGAAAAAATATTTTAAAAAATTAACATTTAAAGAATAATAATTTATTAATGTTGATAAATGAATTATGTAACTATATAATGTAATTTAAAAGTTCATTAATTTTATTGTGAAAATCTTAAAGTTAGTCTACTATAAATTTATAAATAAGAAATAAATATATCCCAAACTTATATATTAAATTTAAATTTTATGATTTTTATTTCTATTTTATTAGATACCGTTAAAATTAGAATAGGAATGCAAATATTTTTATAAGTTATATTTTTCTAAATTAAAGTTAGAATTGGAATAGAAATATGATTATTATTATTATCATTATTGTTTTAATTAATATTATAATTATTATTCATAGTTTTATGATTATTATTATTATTAGTCATAATTCACTACTTAGTTATGATACATAAAATTAATAATAATAAATATATTTATTACTATTTTTTATTATTATTTATTTTTTATTCTTTTTTATTTTTTATTATTATTTGTGGTTTATAATTGAAATATATTTGAGAGTTACAAAATATTAAATAATAAAATATTGTTATTATCATTACATGAGTAATTTGGAAGAATTTGAGTTAATGTAAAAATTAAATATAGTTCTTATTATTATTATATTTAATTGATATATTTTTTATGGTAGAATTTTGTGATGATGACACATAAGCACGAGACTATGATAACATGACACATAAGCAAATATTAGGGTTTTTGTCAAAAGTTGTCATCATGACAACTTTACATTTATATTAAGTAGATTATGTGCTACTTGAGTTAAATAAGTGTAATTTGTTTACTAGGATTCAATATTTGATAGCATCATTTATATATTTAAGCATTATTGTAAAAAGTTATTGATGATTATAAATCAAGTTTTTCAAAAAAGAAAAATCCACATGATTTGGGTGATAGTTGATACATTTCCTTAAAAGAATGTATGCATAAATTGAAGAGAATATGAAATGAAAGGAAACACTGGGGGCTAAGCGTCAAGATTATAAGATATTTTAATAAAGTATTTTTGTATAAATGGTTCGAGAGAATAAGGTGTCCTAAAAAATATTTGGTACAAAAGCCTTGCAAACAGTTATGGTGAAATTTTGGATTTTTTGTGTTGAATCAAATTGGTTTGAAGAACAATGACTTTTAATGTTAATTTTAATGATGACAAGATGTTAGAGAACAATATCATTCTTTGATGTTTTTTTTCTTCTATAGAAATATATTTAACATTTTCTAAGTAACATGTATTCAAGGAAAAGGTATAAAAACTATTTCCATATATGATCGTATAGACTCAAGATGCATTTTGTAACATATTATTTGGTAAAATGATCAACAAGCGGATTTGGGATAGCATTTGTGAAAGCATTTATTTGGAATCCTAAATACTACCCTTAGCGATCATCTCGTCAGTGCTTCCCCAAACAGTTCTTTGTTATCCTATGGTAAACATTATAATAAGAAAGTGAACAATTTGATTCTCTAATATAAGACCAAGCACTTATCCTCTCATGACTAATAAGTTTATCCTCTGGAATCTTATCCTCTATGATCATATTACACTAGTACAAAAATGTTAATTTACACCCGTTTTTTATTAAATTTACACCCATTATTTTTAATAAAAATCGGGTGTATATCCACAGGGTGAGAAATGTCTAACGAATTTACACCTGTTATTTTTAACAAAAATCGGGTGTAATTGGGCATAATTATGTTTTTAATTACACCCTGTTTTAATAAAAATCGGGTGTAATTGAGCGTAATTACGTTTTTAATTACACCCTGTTTTAATAAAAATCGGGTGTAATTGGGCGTAATTACGTTTTAATTACACCCTATTTTAATAAAAATCGGGTGTAAATGGTTTTAATTACGTTTTAATTACACCTTGTTTTAATAATAATCGGGTGTAATTTGGCTTAATTACGTTTTAATTACACCCTATTTTAATAAAAATCGGGTGTAATTGGGCTTAATTATGTTTTAATTACACCCTATTTTAATAAAAATTGGGTGTAAATATGTTCTTAATTACCCCCTATTTTTGTAAAAATCGGGTGTAAATACGCCATTTATGAATGAGCAATTATATCTATTTACACCCTATTTCATAAACACCATTTAGTTATATTTTATTTTCAGTCATAATATTGCAAATACTATAAAATCATACTTATAAAAATCATATTTTAACTAAGTCAAAATATTTTTAATATTAACCAAAAAGTATACAAAATCATGTGCAGTCATAATATTTCAAGTACATAAAAATTATATTTTAACTAAGTCATAACACTTTCTTCATATATAAGTTTTCTTCTTCTTCTTCTTTGGCTTTTGTTTTGGCAACATTTCTATCTCCTTATCCTCTTCAACCATTTGTATTTGATCTGGTAGATTTTGCTCCCCAACCTTTTGATTTTCAACCATTTGCAAAAATACTTTTTATCTCTTGATATGGAATCTTCCTTGAATTCTTCAATCTTTTTAAGGTAATCTTCAGAAACAGTGATGTTTTTTATCTCTTCTTCGGCCTTGCATTCTGCTTCACCTTCTTGTTTCAGAAGAGATTTATAATAAGAAGCAGTAGTTTAGAGCAAGAGCACACAATGTTAAGCACACAACTAACCAAGTATAGTAACATACTTGGTTACTATACTGTTATTAAGATAATATTTAGTTACTTAATTACTCCAAATAAATTTCCTTAAACTAAATGAAATAAATCTGTGTGTGTGTATTTTTAACCAAGACACCTGCTCTTAATATTTTCAAGTCAGCAATGATAAAGAACACTGAAACTATTGCCTTTCCCCAAACCAAAGCACCCAACTTTGTCTCAGAATGATTAACTAGCATAACCAAATATGAAACCAAACCTGTTTGTTTTTCTTTAGTACAATAATTAAATATTCACACCAATGTAAAACACAACATCAATTGGCTAAACACTAACCTACGGTGGAACAAACAAAACCTTGTATCTGAATAATTACATAGCCTAAATTAAAATATTCTTAAAATTACTTTAATCAAAATTCACCAGAACCTAGTAAATCAAAATTGAACTCCCTAAATTGTGTAACCCCAACAAAGGATTGAAACAAAAGTAACTCAGAATCATATAAATTTGCCACTCTTTTCCACTAAATCACCCTAAAATGTTAAAATACATACACATGATATAAAATGAATATTAAGTTATAAATGAAATTGAAATTTAGAAAGAACTTTTTAATGCTTACAACCACGGAAGCTACTAAGTTTGTTGCCTCGGATGTAAAATCTCCAGATGGCCTCTGCTGAGCCATCAACCACACCTCATGTCGTTCTAGTTTTGGAGGATCATTCATTAAATTTTCATCACCATTGGCTTCTTCAATGATTTTTTTACTCCTCTCTTCCATTATCTTTTCCTTAAGCTTCTCATAACCACCCCGAGACAAAATATGAGGATGGAGATTCTTTGATGCATGAACCTTTCCTTTTTGCCTTTTCTCCTATTACAAATAAATCACATTAAATTAAGTGTAACAACCAAATTAATTTAGATAACATAAAAAAAATCTATAAATTTAACTAAATTGGAATTCTTTTGTTTTTCGAGTTTGGACAAACAACTCCCAATCTGCTGGGTCGATGAACTTATACTTTTCAAATGGCGTTGTATTGCCATCCTTATCGCCTTCCCCAAATATATAAACATTAGATAGCAATGTCTTAAATTGCTTCATCCGTTCCCCCATATATACAAACCAATGCTTCTTAAATTTCTTATTATCTTCATCATCAGGGGGGTAAGTGAACTTAGCCTACAAAACATTAGAAGTGTTAGTAATTGAAACAATTATAGATAATAAATTATTAAGAATTAATTACAATTACATACCGTGATATCATTCCATATCGCTTTCTTCAAGTTTTCGGGTAGCTTTTTCCACTTCTCTTCATTTATACTAACCTTGCTACGTGCAACGAATGACAAATAACTCTTGAACTTCGCAGCATACTGACCAATAGGTTGGAAAGTATCCCGATCAAAATCAATCTCATATTTCTCACCATCACGAAGTCTGGCAATGAAACGTAGAAATGATGTCACACCTTTAGTCTTCTTTGTTTTTGGAGAAGAGCTAGATGGTTTAGCAACGATGCCTGCGTAGAGAGAAAAACAGATTCGGTACAAATTCAAGAAAGAAAGAAAATGTCAAAATAATTACCATGATTTTATTTTACTAACAGATTCGGTACGAATTCAAGAAAGAAAGAAAATGTCAAAATAACTTCTAGTTCTATCTTATCCACAGTGGACTAATAATTAGAAACTCTTGTGAAATACACAATAGGCAGATTTGACAGACGCCGTCGGCATTGCTAAAAAAGTAAGGGAACATTGAATAATGGACCTAGTTGAATTATAGACACTTTAGAGCATGATATAGTTAGCTATAGGAATGTGTGATGGAAGATTGATTGTTGATTTAAGTTAATATCGAGATGCCTTACCCTGTTTGGATGCGCAATAGTGTGATAGCATATTGGAATGTCCTTTAGTGAGAGGTTTCTGATAGTGAGAAAATAGGTCTTGGTGGAGAAAGGCTGTGTCCTTGTTACTCAGTGGTGTCGGAACATGATTGTTTTCGTTAGAAGGTTAGTAGTGAATTTCATCTGAAAAGAATGTTATTTTCTACTAAAATAACTTACCAAAATGAGCTGAAGATGATTTTTATGATGGTGTTTTTTTTCCTTTTTTGTAAGCTTGATTTTTATCATTGTTGTAACTTGTAAGTAATTGATTCACAGGCTTATGAAAAGAAGGGTGAAATACATTTATGGCCCCTGAAACTAGTATCTTCAATGGTGTGGTGTGTGTCAATGTATTATGTGAACTCTTAGTAACTAATCTGTGTCTCTTGCAGAAATTAAAAAATTCAGGGAGATTGGGAATGAATCTTTCTCACCGGATGACTCAACCAAGTTTAGAAGTGTTGTTGAAACAAGTTCTGTTGATCTAAGATTCCATGACTCATGCTCATCATCTGACCATTGTGGTAAACAAACTTCACCAAGTTTCATGGAACTTCAGGTACTGAGCCTGACAGAAAAACTAAACATTTTGGAAAGCCAGTTAGAAGAATTGCAGAGTGAACTTGCCCTTAAGAATTCCAGGATTGCTGAACTTGAGTTAGCCCTTACTTGTGACGAGTTTCCTAAGGATGAATCTAGTTACACCATATGTTTATTAGATGAAAAATTTAAAGAGCTGGAGTCTGAGTTTGAGAGTCTTTTTCAAGAAAAGATTGAAGCCAAGGTCAAATACGTGGCCATCAAAAACACGATGCAGAAGCTGACATGTTACTTTTTGACTTTTATGATTCAGAGCAGATTATGCAAGCTGACATGTTACTTTTTCTTTGGCTTGTGTCAAAGTTTGTGCCTAATTCTGAGGGGGTTGTGCCTACATGATAAATCTGCAAAATTGTGCTCTCTTGGTACATTCACAGAAGTTTCTTCACTCATACATGATGTAAAATTTCATTTTCATCCCACAGTGTCATTTCTTTCTTTAGGTTAGGAAAGAGGGCGTCCATGTACCATATTGTTTTCATACCATTTTTAATTCATAAACAAAACTCATCAACATTCACAAATAGAAAGCCACCCATCAACACCAAAACTCTTCCCATAAGAAAAAAAATCAAATTTTTATCAGACCCATTTGAAATCTAACAAAACCAACTAAGTTCCCACGACAACGAAAAAGAAAAAGAAAAAGTAGAATGTACCTAGCACTGGGAACACGCCCCGGGATCTCAACTTCAAACTCAACAGGAAGCCCAAGAAACCTGTTGAGTCATAATTTTAAAATTAACTGAGAAAATGCTGTCTCACTTCAAAGTTGTAAGCATGAAAGCTTTGCATCTACTACAAGAATAGAGAGCTTACATGAATAAGGTTGCGCGTATCTTGTATCTAGTCCTCTCAAAAAGTTTAACTCGATGTATGATACAACAGAAGTTCCTCGTGGGAATACAACAGAAGTTCCTCGACATGGATTCTCCAAGCTTCCCTGTCCTATGATATAAATCAGCTAAGTGAACAAACACAAACGCAACAGAAGGATGGTTTTCTATAGCAGCCAAAAGTGAAAGGAACACAACAGTGAAAAAACCATGAATAACAACATTGCTTGTACATAAACATTGACGTGTTCAATTTCAAATGCTATTTTTTGTTTCTCTTGTACATAAACATGTATAATTGTTTCTCTTGTACATAAACATGTATCATGCGATTTTTTGTTTCCATATATCAATGCAAGTAAAAAAAAAAGGTCAAGTGAAGATATAGTAATTACTCCGAGAATACATATCTTAAACGTAATAGTGATAATTGATAGGTTAAGAACTAATATACAAAAAGCAGCCGTACTTATCATAAATATATCTCTTCTCGCTATCGGACAACACTTCATATGCTGGCAGAGTTTAAAATATCCTACATGTTCATCCCACCACCTCTTCCTCCACCAGCCGCATGCTGCTTCAAACCCTCTTCACCGTACTTATCATAAATATATCTCTTCTCTCTATCGGACAACACTTCATATGCTGGCAGAGACAACAACGAAAAAGCAGCCATTAATAACCAAAATAAGAGCCCATTTAAATTAACTTAATTGAACTTATCCACAGACATACACATTTGTGAGACTTTTTTGGAATGCTTATACAAACCACTTATGACATAATCATAACCTATGTTCAGCTTATTTTCATAAGCTCTCAATGATAGCTTCTGAAAATAGTTTATGGCAAGGTTTAAAGAAGAGTCAAATTTCCCCTTCAATGGTTTAGCAAAATCACCCACATCACTAAGAATCAAAAACAGAAATGTGTAACAAAACAGGTCACATCTAAATATTTCAAGCACCAATGAGCTATTAAGTGAAAACAAAATCAAGAACAACAAAGATATAGGATTGAAACAAACTCTCAAACTCATATGATGCTTCAAATGATATATAATAAATTAAGTCACAGATTCAGACCTGCCTTTCAAAACTAATCGAACGATGCTTGAGTAAACCCCTTATGAGTCTACACTTTCTCTGCAGGTTCTTCTCTATCTCGCACCTTCTCCCTTCCAGCCTTCATATAAAATTTATTTCACAGAAAACAAAGCAATGTCAAAACAAAATAGTTTTCCATTAGAACCTGTTTGACATGCTCAATATTGAATGAACAAAGCAATGTCACAGAAAAACTATCTAAAGTCTGAAGAACTATCTAATCAAGCAATGTCACAGAAAAAGAAAAACAAGTTCACACAAACAAAATTCATTTCAAACAAAATCAAGCAATAGGAACTAATTTGCGAGTATAAACCCTAATTCTTCAGCTACCAATGTCGCTCAAAGTATAAAACCCCTAATTCTTCCTTACCAATGTCTTCACTGTGAAATGGTTTCCTCTCAGCTTCGTTGTCGTCACTGCGAAATGGTTTCCTCTCGGTTTCAGTGAGCAGATGAGCGGTGCGGTGTTGGAGAAGAAGAAAGCGAATGAGCGATGCCCTTTTCAGTCGTCACAGAAGCGAAGCGAAGTTGAGCGAATGAGAAAGGATTCACAGAAGCAACGCGATACACTTCCTGAAATCAAACTTCGCTGAAACCCATAATCACAGAAGCAACGCGATGCGATGAAAGCGATGAAGTTCAGAATTGATTGAAAAATGGGTTCGGCATGCACGATGAAGTTCAGAATTGATTGAATTTTGGCTTTGTATATTTTAATAAATTATGTTATTAAAGAGTTTTAGTATTGCCACATAGATTATATTTAGACCTATTAATATTGCCACATAGATTATATATTTTAAGTTATAAAATTAAACAAATTTTTTTTTTGCTTATATACAATTACACCCGTTTTTTAGTTTAAAAGGAGTAATTGAAATTTTATTATAATAAATTTTCTAATTTAAACCCGTTTTTAGAAAAAAAATGTGTATATTATAACCAGATAATACAAAAGTGACATTCTATTTACAAAATTGCCACCAAATATTCTCAATTACACCCGTTTTTAGTAAATCGGGTGTAAATTTTAAAATTATATTGTATTATTTATACTAGTGTTAGATGATTTTCCCCTTAAAGTATTGGATTAAAATTATGAAATAAATAGCATATTACATAAGATACAATGGTACATTGGTGTTTAATAGTCCTAATCCCAATAAATATCTCCTTTGTCAGTCCAATCAAAGGATTATATATATATATATATACTCCCTCCGTTCAAAATTATAAGAGAAAAAAATAAAATCACTTTTATTATATTTCCCATGTCATTTCAATTTTTTAAAAATAAAATTGAGATTTATTATAATGCATGTTCCTCATTTGTTGACAGTGTAAATATATTTTACACTATCAGTACATTTTTCTTTTTTCTTTTATTCTTAATGTTAGTTTAAATATTTTGTTATTTTATTAAAAAAATTAAATTTTAAAATTTTAAAAATGACTTAATTATAAATTTATTTCCTATAATTTTTTATAAAAATTATTTTTGAGATACATCATTAATATAAAAAAACTAATATTGAACTTTATTTGCATTATAGAAATAATGTTCTTCTAGGAGGGATTAAAATTCATGTTTTTGGGGTATGACAAAAGTTTTAGATTCTTTTGTGGAGACCTTACTATTAATATGGAGTTTTCTTAATTTGATGCTAAAAGAATTTGTAACTCACTATATAAAATCATGGCTAGATGAGTTAGCTGATGCAGGTTTTGGGTTATGGACATAGGAGGGATTGAATTATCAACTGTTTTAATTATTTGATTTTATTAATGATGTCCTATATACATAAGAGCTAATTAACCCACCTACCTTACATTTTGCTTCATAATATTTAAATGCACTTTCCATGTTCTAGACTACTAGTATAAAGTAAAGAAAATACAGTAATTAATAATCAAATAAACATAAAAATGTCACTTTCAGCCAGCGTTGATAATTGATATCTTTGGTTTTTTTTGTTGACACGAATTGATATTATTAAATTTTATTTATGATATGCTAAGCTGGTCAATGGTCAATAATCGTAGCTGGAAAGTTCCTTTTTCGGCTTGACATTCAACGCCAACATTTCGAACACTCCAACTCAAATGGTATAGTGAAACATGTCATGGGTTTTTAATTGTAGATGCTCTTGATCTGATATAGTAAGTGTCACTTAAGATTTGAAAATAACTAATTATATATTTGCAATTTACAAAGATGATTTAAATTTGAAGATAAAAATAATTTAGAAATACTTTTATCTTTTAATGTTTGCTATATGGATAGAAAGAAAGTCACTTAAGATATTGAAATGAATCATAAGATAAAGCTCTAGCATTTCCCTTAAGTTCCATTATCTCCATCGCAAGGAAAACGAGACTCATCATGATACAATTATGTTGTTAAGAATTTTTGGGGTCACACATATAATAAATTAATGTATTAGGACTATTATTTAATTAGTCAAATTAAAATAATCTATTTAATATAAAGTTTATGGTTAAAAATGTAATTGTCATGAAAAATATTGTATAGATATCAAAAGTTTTATTTCTATTTTTTGTGATGGATAAAATTGGAATAAGAAAACTTGAATAATCATGACCCATGAAAATGCGTGAAATTCTAAACTTGGATAAACATGACTCTTCATGAAAGGACATGTGATTTTTATAAATAAAGGATTATTGCTCCCAATTATAGACACTACTAGAGTGTGCTTGGTTGGTTATTTTCAAAAATCAAACCATAATCATTTTAAAACCATTTAAATGGTTTGGATTTATAACTATAACCATAGTTTACTTAAAACTGGTTATAAATTTGGTTATAATTATATAACAGTGTTTTTTTAAAAATCCACTTTTGAAAATAAATTTCCCGAAAATTTTTTTTCAAAAAAAAACTTTTATATTGAGAATTAAAATATTTGAATTTGGATAATAAATAGATTGTAACCGAATACAAAATAATTTAACCGGTTAATAACCATTTAATTATATCCAGATTATATGAATGGATAACCAAATCATTGATATGAATGGATAATCAAACCATTAATAACTAATCCGGTTAAAAAACATTTAATTATATCCGGATATTTAAAAGTGATTTAGGTTATGGATTTGTGCATCACAACCATATATTTTACACACCCCTAGACACTACTAGAAAATATCATAGAATATTTATTCTCTTTATCCCATTAAAAGAGAAACCAAAGAATTAAAAACATCTACAACTGAAAGGTCATTTCTCAATCAATGTCAACATCTTCTCATTAAAATTTCATGGATCCTAAAGGTACGCTTCCGCTTTCTATTTTATCTTGAATTGAGTATAGGTTCATAAAGTCTTGATTAATTAGAAAATTCCCAACAGTGGTATCAGAGCCATCCATACTTGATTCATGTGTGAATTTTATTAATTCTTTATTGGGTTATTGAAAAATAAAATTTATTAAACATTTTTTCTTCCTATGTGAATACTCGAAGCATGATCTATATTTATGATTTTGTTTAAGGAGTCATGCGATATCATATCCATCTTATATATAGAATTAAACAACTTTGAGTGGGAATGCAAAATTTATTATTTCAGATAAGCTTCGTCGCATACCCTTATATGGATAAAGTTTAAGACAATAATTTTGCAGAAAAATTATTCATGGTTCACTTGTTTACTTTTAGGCAATTATTACCATTGCAGTTTTAATTCTTCTGCAAGTTTATTATTATTTTTGTTTAAAATTTATAGGCTCAAATTTTGTCTATGATTTGTATTTTATATATTTGTTTAATATTTTTAATAAGTTATTTAGAATTGTTAGTCACCAAAGTGACAATTTTTTTATGGAGATTACTTATAAGAAATATTAAATATTGGTTTACCTATGTTTCTATGTGAGTATTAGTTGGCCCAAAGAAAAATTGATATTTGACATAATTATATACACACTTGTAATGATAAATATGTGATAATTTTAAGGCTTCACATGTGAATGATAAATCAATATAAAGAGGAGTTTATTATTTGACATGTTTTATCATCAATGTTGGATTGTTATAACAAGAGTATCACTAGTAATTAATATTATTGTCCAAAGACTTGATATTAATGGTGCACTAGATATCTTGAGATGAGTTATGACATTATTTGAGCATATATTATTTGATTTTATTTATGATTTATTTCAAATTGTTAGTTCTAGTTTTTAATGGTGCCAATTTTAAGGACCGGAAGGAAAATTTTTTAATTGTTTTTGACTGCATGGACCTTGACCTTGCATTAATGATAAATCGGCCTCTTCTCCTATAGACTTCAGTACCTTTAATGAAAGGAAAATTATGAAAAGTGAAATCGTGTTAATCGCATGAGTCTTATGATTATAAAGTGTGGCGTTCTAGAGGCATTCGAGGATATTATATCTAAAGAAATAACAAATGCTAAAGATTTCCTTGCTGAAATTGAAAAGCGCTTTGTTAAAAGCGATAATGTGGAAACAAGCACACTTCTTCAAAGCTTGATTTCTATTAAGTAAAAAGGCAAGGAAAAATAAGAAAGTATATTATGGAAATGTCTAATATTGCTTCAAACAAACCTAAGGCACAAAAGCTTGAGTTGTCGGATGACTTACTCCTGCATTTGGTGTTAATATCTCTTCCTGCACAGTTTGGTCGATTTAAGATAATCTATAATTGGCAAAAGGAGAGAGTACAAAGTGGACAAATTTTTATAGAACATTTAAGGACAAACTCCATGATAGAAGACCCTATCCAAGACCTTTCAAGAGCGCGATGCTCACATGGGTGTTATTTAATTAAAAAAAAATTAGTTTAGTGGGAGTTAGTCATTGTTGTTATTTATGGTCTATGTTTTGATAGTATATATATACATACTCATATATTTTATTACGTTCTGATTAGAAATAAAGTTTGGTTATTAAGTTCATTGCACTTTGTATGATAATATTAAATTCATTAAAGTAAGGAGGAACAGTTGAAAATTGACATGTATTGATCACCTTCATGTGATTTTCATGCTACATATTTCATGATTAATCTATGTCATTTAATTTTTTTTTTGGCTTTATACCACCGGTTTAGTCCGGTTCGGGGGCGAGTTCTGGCATCAAGTGGTTCCATCCCCCTTCCGATCGCAGTTGCGGGGGATCGAACCGCGGTTCTCCCTACCAAGTCCAACGCCAATCACCACTGGACCAACTAACGATTGGTTATGTCATTTAATTTAGTTGTGTTTATAATTGTGATCATTGATGGGTTTAATTATGACTGATATAATGAAAACCGCTTTGGTCCTATATATTGATGTAACTAATGGACGATATAGAGATATGTTCAATGTTTATAATGAAAATTTTTGAGCTCATAAAGTTTAACACATTTATAAGGATACAAATATGACTAGTGGGAGATTGTTAGAATTTTTTGGGTCATAAATGTAATAAATTAATGTGATAGGACCATTATTTAAATAGCCAAATTAAAGTGATCTATTTAATGTAAGGTTTATGGCTAAGGATGTAATTGTCATGAAAAATATTGTGTAGATACCAAAAGTCTTATTTCTATTTTTTGTGATGGGTAAAATTGAAATAAGAAACGTTGAATAATCATGACCCTTCATAAAAGGGCATGAGATTCTAAACTTGGATAAACATGACTCTTCATGAAAGGGCATGTGATTTTTATAAATAAAGGATTATTGTCCCCAATTATAGACACTACTAGAAAATATCATAGAATATTTATTCTCTTTATCTCATTAAAAGAGAAATTAAAGAATTAAATAATCTACAATTGAAACGTCATTTCTCAATCAAGATGAAGTAGGTGTAACATCTTGTAACATTAATGTTGTCTACAAAAGAAAAATGAGTCACATGCTTTGGGGACATTTTGTCTCTAACGAAAATTACATGTCAATGCTACAAAACGTCAACTCTTCTAAATCATATGTGAAAATATTAAGACAATATCTCTTATAAATTTCAATGATAACAAATGCAAATGATTTAAGTATGAATTCAAGGTTTTCTATTCTCATTATTATTTAATTTGGGTTTGTGAGGGGTTATATAAGAACATGTACACAAGCTTACAAAAATTTTGTTCAAGATTCCCTACAATTTACTGAAGTATGAACAATGCAAGATCATGCACTTGCTGAATTCCACGAACATATATATTTTTTTGTGCTACACACTCTAAAATAAGATCATTTGGACACTGACTTTACACTTTTAAATATTTGCATTATTAATAGATAAAAATATCTTAAATATGATAATCTATAAAAGAACAGTAGCATGCCACATTTCATGTGATGAACTGATCTAGATTCAATTTTGACGTTTTCAAAGCAGCATATACTAAATTTTGCCAATGAATATGCAACATTCATAATTTCACTATCAAACAAACATAATTTACACTTTAAACTATATATTTTTGATAAATAAGAATATCTTAAACATGATAATCTATAAAGGCAAAATACCTTTTGGTCTCGTATGTTATCTTCGGAGTTCATTTTGGTCCCTTAATTTTAAAAAGTTTCATATTAGTCCCTTAACTCTTCGAAAGGTGTTATTTTAGTCCTTTTTGTCATATTAGTGACCGATATAGCGACCAATTTTTTCATTTTTTCGTCGCTTATATGACAAAAAGGACTAAATTGACACCTTTTGAAGAGTTATGAGACTAACATGAAACTTTTAAAATTAAGGGACCAAAATGAACCTCGAAGATAACATACGGGACAAAAAAAATATTTTGCATCTATAAATGACACATTTCATGTGATGAGAAAGTTTTTAGATTCGATCTTGACATTTTCAAAGCATCATATATCAACTTTTGCCAATAAATATGCAACATTCATAATTTTACTATGTTCAGAATATCATTGACTTTATACTTTAAAATGTATGCATTGTTAATAAATAAGAACATCTTAAACATGACAATTCATAGTAGAACAGTGGCATGCCACATTTCATGTGATGAGAATGTTTCTAGATTCAATCTTGACATTTTTAAAGCAACATATATCAACTTTAGCCAATGAATATGCAACATTCAAAATTTCACAATGTTCGGAAAAACTCTTCAGCATAATTTCAATGACTTTACATTTTAGAATATATGCATTATTAATAAATAAGAACATCTTAAACATGATAATTCATTATAGAACAGTGGTATGCCACATTTCATGTCATGAGAATGTTTCTAGATTGGATCATGACATTTTCAAAGCAACATATATCAACTTTAACCAATGAATATGCAACATTTATAATTTTACCATGTTCAGACAAACGCTTGTTACCCTAAGATTTCGACTTACTAAAAATGAGATTTGATAGTACAAGATATTAATAATTGACCTTTTTGAGAAAAATGCAAGATATTAATGTCTTGAGTCGAAACAGTTCGACTAAAGAGCTCTTGTCAGTCGAGGTGGTTCGACTAAAATTGGCAAATTGCCATGTTTGGTCGACTAAAATATGTAGAAAACTTAGGCGTTTTCCAAGTATAGATTTGAAGTCAGAAGATATCAGAAGTTAAAGGCAACAGTTTCAGACGGTTTTCAGCAGTTTCTAAAAGACGCGTGGAAGTCTCACAGACGAAGATGCTGCATGTCGAGGACACGTGTTGGCTAGTAATTAGTCGACCGTTAGTAGTAGTTATTTTATTTTTACTATTTAAGAAAGTTTCAGATGAATAGTTTGAGGTCCGCATTTTCTACAAAACACAAGTAAAACTCAAATCTCTGTGCAAAATGAGTAATGAGTGCAACTTTGGAATGTATGTATGCGCACCAATTTAATTTATGCAATCATTTACGTTACGCTTTACTTTCAGTGCACATGTACTGCATTTTCTTGTTTTCATTTACTTTAAAGCCTTAAATTTCAGTGTGTTCTTTTACTTTAAAGTTATTACTTCATTTAATACAAACCAGATACACGTAATAGACAAAGAAGAGCAATTAGTCCTGGAATATTCTAGTTGATTCCGCAAAAGTAACCTTTAAAAAATGAAACTAGCAATTATTTACCATATTTCTGGGTAAACAAATTGGGACGCCCAGTGGGACTCGTCAATTGCTATTTGGTTTGTATTTGTTAGTGTAAAAGTTATGTATGATACTAAGAAGTGGTCGAAAATTAATTAACATGTCTGAAGTTTATATCAATGATTCTGACCTTTCTAGAAATCAAGGAGTTGTTCTAACCGGAACAACGTCACAAAATGCTGCAAATTCGTCCCCAGTTAGAACAACAAGTACTGGTGGATCAACGACAGCAACATTGGTATCATCTCCAATGAATGTACGGTCACCGTTTAATCCATTGCGACCGCCGTTTCAAGGAATAATACCTCCACCAGGTTTTAACTCTCAATTTGGAATGCCTACATCAATGATGTAAGGTTTACACACGAATCCTTCATTATATTTCGACAATATGATGGCAACAAGCACATCAAACCCAGGGGGTCGACCTATGTATTAGAACAAGATTTGTTCTGATCAATATTCTTAGTTTTGATGATAACAAGGATATGAATTTTGTATGAGATAATGTGGTACTCTAATACTATGCAATTTCCGTTTCAGGAACTATACAAAGAGTATGCACAAAATCAGCGCAAGAAGCACTGACTCAGAAGGTTCAGCATGCAACATGAGAAATCAAACCTGCATCTTCTAAACAACAAAAGTTCATTTTAGTAGGAATAGATTATTTTACTAAATGGATAGAAGCAATTCCACTGGTTAGTGCTGATCAAGAAGTAGTGATTAGTTTCATACAAAAACATATTATTTACAGGTATGGGATTCCAGAGACGATTACCACTAATCAGGGCTCAGTCTTTATTGGTCGAAAGATGCAAGCTTTTGCAGCAGAGACATGATTTAAGTTGTTAACATCAACTCCTTATTATGCTCAAGCTAATGGTCAAGTTGAAGCAGCTAATAAAGTTATTATAAACTTGATAAAAAAACATGTAGGGAAGAAGCCAAGAAACTGGCATCAAACACTCGACCAAATCCTTTGGGACTGTCGAACATCACCAAAGGAAGCAATAAATACTACCCCATTCCGTTTGACTTTTGGGCATGATGCTGTGTTGCCTGCAGAAATTCATCTACAGTCGGCCAGAATTCAACGGCAAAACGATCTTTCGACAGATGAATATTGGAGTATGATGTTAGATGAATTAGTAGAGTTAGACGAAGAACGATTAATAGCGTTGGATAGATTGATTAGACAGAAGCAAAAGGTGGCGAAAGCTTATAACAAAAAAGTGAAAGAGAAAACATTCATGGTGAGTGATTACGTGTGGAAGGTTATTTTACCCATGGATCAAAGGAATAAATTATTAGGCAAATGGTCCCCAAGTTGGGAAGGACCGTTTAAAATCTTGCAAGTATTTTCAAACAACGCATATGAGAATCGAAGAATTAAATTCAGATGGTCGAATCTTGAGGATAAATGGTAAATATTTGAAAAAATATAAACCTATACTTCAAGAAATTCGTATAAGAGAATAAAACCAAAATATTATATTAAGATGGCTAAGAAATATGGCCAGTCATTACAAAATGATCATTACAAAGCACGTGAGCAGTCAGGCGAAAACAAAATTACAAAGAAGGAAAGTTATTTCTAAAATAGGCTAGCTTGGCCGACTCAATGTCAATCTTAGAGTCAAGTCGAGACAAGCGTTGTCTAAGTTGTCGAACGCTATTTTTCAGCTTGAGAGTGTTTTCACCATGACCAAGACCCTTCAAAATCTCTTGATTGACAGTTTCAGGCGAAGGAATCTTCTCAGTTTGGGCCAAAGTGATTTTCTCTTGTTCAAGATCTTGAATTTTCTTGTTAAGAGCATCAATCTGAGCCTTATGATCAGAAATTTTGTTGTTGATTTTCCCTTCCTTGTTAGAAAACTTTAAAGTTCTTTCCTGAAACTCTTCAACCTTTTTAGTCGAGGCTGCACTAGCATCCCACTCTCTGTCCATCTCGAGCTCTTTGTTCTTTGCTTGACGATCAATGTTTTTCTTGGTGATGAGGTCCCTCCAGAGTTGGTCGAAATATGCTTCAAAATCAAAAAAGAATTGAGCAACAACTGCTGGGAGAGAAGCTTTAACGAGTAAATCAAGTAATTTTCGAATCTCTCCACCAAGATGTTCAGAGCTTTCAAGGACAGCAAGGAACTCAGGCTCATTCAAGTGAGCTCGAAGTTGGAAAACGACGTCGACAAGAGAGGCACCGATCTCATCATTAGGATTAACTGATTGAACAGGGTCATCAGGAGAGCTTGCCCTAAGTTTTTGAAGTCGAAGGAGAGCCACTAGAGGATTTGTTTTTTTCAAGCTCAGAATTTCCTCCTGACTAAGAAAACTGTTGGAGTTATTATCTTCAACAGTAAAATGTTGTTTGGACTGAGAAATGGCATTTTGTTCTGGATGAGAGGCGTGGTCAGCAGTTTCAACATTTTCAATTGCAGGTTGAGCTTGGTCGATGATGGGATTATCTTGTGGGTCAATTCGACTTCGACCTGGAGTATTAGCTGAATCAGTAGTGCTTCCAAAAGCGTCACTCTTTTGAGGGCTAAGAAGGCTGGAATCAGGAGCAGCCTCAACAATCTTTTCAGCAACCTCGATGATCTTCTCTTGAGTACGGTCGACAGCTGATGCACTCTGTTTAGAGGAAACGTATTAGAATATAACCTTTTGAAAAAAGTAACTAGAAGATAATGCTAAGTTATACCTCAGGTGGAATTTGAGACGAAGAGGGGATTATTGTTGGGATTATCTGTGGTTGGACGACAACTTTAGGAATGTTTTTGACAACTTTTCGTTTTTTCCTTGGAGTCGGAAGAGGAGGCCGTGAGAAAATTTTGCTTTCCTGATTTGGTGGAGATGTAGTTTCGTCTGAATCCTCAGGAACTACCAACTAAAGAGAGAATAAACAATTAATGGATGAGTATTGATAAGAGATAAAGGTTAAAGTAATACCTTTCTTACAGCTTTGTTTTTCCTAGTTGTAGTAGTGTTCGACGTACTGGGACGTTTTCGACTTGGTTTAGGAGCAGGGACTTTGACTTGGTTGGTAGGATCAGGCCCTGAAAGGTCTAAAATTGAAATTTGAACATTGCAGATTGTAATAAGTAAATGAAGTTAGATATGAAAATGCTTACTTATAGTGAGTTGATCCTCCAGCACGTCGAACGCAGTATTCAGTTTTTTGACAAAGGAATCTCCATCATACAATTGGTAATACTCAGACCACCACTCACTGAATTCTTTAGTGGTGAAATAGGAGTTTTGGAAAGTAAAGGTGGGGTGTTCCAAAGATTGTTTATTGTGGAATTTTAAACAGTCGAGATGTTGACGAGAGGTGAAGGGTCGACCAGACCAACAGATGTCAACATCGTGGGTGTACAGGCTTTTGGGTAACATTTGGCTCAAACCAAATTATCGTGAGACCAAATTTGGTTGATAACCCACGAACCCGTAACACTTACCAGTCGACTAAATACGATGAGAGAGGAGTGTTGGAGTCAGAAAAGCAGCCCAAATGGCATTCAATTGAGCTCGAAGAGTTGGAGTGTTTCCAGGAAAAATGGCTTTGAACCAATTTGGCCAAAGCACCGATTTGAGAAGGGAGCCATAGAAGCTATGAATGTTTTACATTCATAAAACACTTTCACATATTTGATAAGGTTGGGCCTGTTAGATTCATCTTGAGGAGTTTGAAAGGCAAGTTTGATGCCTTCGACCCTCCGGTCATACATGACTTCTAAAACAGATCGAGAGACAGTGTAACCAATATGTGACTCGAAAGTGGCATTCAAAAACAATGTTGTAAAAGCCAGTAAGGTCCTGACAGAGATAACTGCTTTGGGGTTTCATGAAGGCGTTTGATTCTTAGAGACGCTATACCCAAACTATGGTAAAGATAGGCAAGTAAAAGCTTACCTAAGGAAACTTTTCGACCTTCATGGATCTGTATAGCCAGGGGTATATAAGCTTTAGCTATCTGAACTGACCCTGGACAAAACAAGTAATACGAAAGCCAATAAGTGAGGAAAGCAACATGTTCTTCGTCAGAAACTTTGTCCGTAGACTTGTCATAGTGATCCTGCATATATTTGGTGATAGTAGCATTGGTGAAGTTGAAGTTCATCTCCGTTGGGAGAGTTGGGTCGAAGATTTCACCCAAGGGCGAAAGCCCTGTGATGGCAGCCACGTCGAAAAGAGTGGGAGTCATCATTCCTCAAGGGAGATGAAAGGTGTTAGTCGAACCTTCCCAGAAGAACAACGAAGCAAGCAGCATAAGGGGCCAAACCCTATGACCATTTCTGGATAATTGGATAGCGTCGAAGATGCCCAATTCCTCCCATCGTTGTTGTTTTTTCGCTTGAAATTTGTTGAGCCAAGCTAGATACTCTTTGTTGCCAGGGGCTGGGGCTAGGGTCGAGCGAAATACTCTCACTGAAGGATCCATGAACTTCAGGTCGAGAGGGCATTGCTTATCAAATGCTACAGGCATTGTAGTTTGAAATGAGGGGAAGAAACCAGTGATTTTTTCTGGGTGAGAACGATGATCTGGAAGAGGCCCTAAGAAATCCACTAACTTATCAGTGATTTGGAAAGGAATCAACATCTGATTCTGCCAGATAATGGCTTTAGCTTCTGTAAGTTTTGGTTGAGGGACGAAATCCAACCCTTTCTCTTCTTCTTCACGAGAGATAATGGCTCCTAAAGGGTTAGAGCCTGTAGCATAGACAGTAGTGTTCGTGTTGGTTGTGGTGCTTGCAGCCATTGTTGAGGTATTGAAGAAAAAGGAAATGAGCGTTGAAGGGTTTAGAGAAGAAGAAAAGTTCTGAAAATATTTGTGAAGAACAGAAAATGAGAAGAAAAGAAAAGGGAAGAGAAGCTTATATATATATAAGGGTTGTAATGACGTCAGTAAAACATGAGGAAAGGAAGTTGTTGAATCAAAAGTCATGTCAAAACGCTTTGGAAACTGGTACAAGAAAGTGGGGAGAAGTTATAGCCCACTACCTAGGATTTAGGTAATAATTAGTGTCTGGGGATGCATAACTTAATCGTGGCGTTAAAGGGATAACAAAGGTCGAAACCTAAAGAAAACAAGACGCCATCTTTCTCCTTTTGAAATATCAGTCGAAAGAAGCCGTTTGAGGGGCAATTTGTTACCCTAAGATTTCGACTTACTAAAAATGGGATTTGATAGTACAAGATATTAATAATTGACCTTTTTGAGAAAAATGCAAGATATTAATGTCTTGAGTCGAAACAGTTCGACTTAAGAGCTCTTGTCAGTCGAGGTGGTTCGACTAAAATTGGAAAATTGCCATGTTTGGTCGACTAAAATATGTAGAAAACTTAGGCGTTTGCCAAGTATAGATTTGAAGTCGGAAGATATCAGAAGTTAAAGGCAACAGTTTTGGACGGCTTTCAGCAGTTTCTAAAAGACGCGTGGAAGACTCACAGACGAAGATGCTGCATGTCGAGGACACGTGTTGGCTAGTAATTAGTCGACCGTTAGTAGTAGTTATTTTATTTTTACTATTTAAGCAAGTTTCAGATGAATAGTTTGAGGTCCGCATTTTCTACAAAACACAAGTAAAACTCAAATCTCTGTGCAAAATGAGTAATGAGTGCAGCTTTGGAATGTATGTATGCGCACCAATTTAATTTATGCAATCATTTATGTTACGCTTTACTTTCAGTGCACATTTACTGCATTTTATTGTTTTCATTTACTTTAAAGCCTTAAATCTCAGTGTGTTCTTTTACTTTAAAGTTATTACTGCATTAAATACAAACCAGATACACGTAATAGACAAAGAAGAGCAATTAGTCATGGAATATTCTAGTTGATTCCGCAAAAGTAACCTTTAAAAAGGAAACTAGCGATTGTTTACCATATTTTTGGGTAAACAACGCTTCAACATAATTTCACTGACTTTATACTTTAAAATATATGTAATATTAATAAATAAGAACATCTTAAACATGATTATCCATAATAGAAGAATGGCATGCCGCATTTCATGTGATGAGAATGTTCCTAAATTCGATCTTGACATTTTTAGAGCAGTAGATATCAACTTTTGCCAATAAATATGCAACATTCATAATTTTATTATGTTCATAGAAACTTTTCTTAGTATGCAAATACAAAAGCAACTAACATTCCTAAAATTTTCTAATGAAAAAAGAACTATTTCATAATCACATATACAACATAATCAATTTTAAGCCTTATGTGTTTGCTTAGTTCATAAAATTATGGATGAACATCTTATAAGGATCAAGCTCAAAATTCTCAAAGAATTGCATGGTCACCTCGATATTTTCACCATCGCATGGACCCCACTAAACTACCTGTTTAATCATTAACATATACTGAAAGTTAAACCCATCTTAAACTAATCTCTCTAAATTGTAACTTTATCAAGTCTGATTTTTTATTTCAGGATTGCTATGTTCACACCCTTTTTTTTACCAAATACATATATCGTATATATTGGTTACGCTATTTATATAGCGAACTGTGTTTTATATTAAAATAATATTATTTCATTTTTTTAAAGTATTTATATTTAAAATTTAATTTACAACATGAATATAAGGTTGTGTCATTAACCAATTTCACAATTGTATTAACCATAAAATGTATGTGATTGATCAATTATTTTACTTATAATTCATTAACCACTTTCACTACTTTATTAACCATTAAAATACATATTATTAATCTTGTTCTCATACTAAATTATAAATATATTAACCAACTTTTATACTCCATTAACCAGCTTTATTTTACTATTTAAATGTTATTATGTTTGAAATTTCATTAACCAAGTTATAAACCGTATTAACCAACTTTATACATAATATTAATCAAAGTCTGAACTATATATATATATATATATATATATATATATATATATATATATATATATATATATATATATTAATTTTTTTATCTTAGAATATATATTAATCAAACTTTAAACTGTATTAACTAAGTTTTAATATTTCATTAACTAAAATAGTTTTAGAAAAAAATACATTAAGAAGTCAAAATAATATGAAAACACTGTTCACATATTTATGAACAGTGTATACGGTGCAGTGTATGGATTTGTTGTATAAATAATATTTTTCTTTTTATTTAGGTTGAGTTTTACTTGTAATTATCCTCTACTCAGATACAATGGATCTGTTAAGTATCCAACAAGCAAATCTAAATTAATATAGCAAAGGGATCTATTAGCGTTTAACGCTTCGATAACTCATTCTCAAGGAACTACAAATATGATATTGGCAATTGGAGAAGAAGCACACAAAAGAAAGATAATCTTCAACTTTTTGGTAATATTGTGTTTGAGTACCTTCAAGACATCCTAGGGAGATCCTTCATAGCGAGACTAGATGTAGTAGCATCCCCAATCCACTTAAAGGTCTTATCATGACACATAGGAAATGTCAACCGCGATTAGCATCAACATGGATGAAGGGAGGAAAATCAAAGAAAATGGTAATAAGGATCTTCATGTAGCTTATTCAAATACGGAATTTAGTGCAATGTTAAGCAAAAAGAGATCTAATATCCTCTTAAGTGTTTTGTTCTTTGTCAGTTGGGACATATTGAGTTCCTAAATACGTTATTCTTTGTCTGTTGAGACAAGTAGAGTAATTAGTGAACTCATATGAGGCTAATTAGTAATCAATTTTCTTAATCTTTACTAATTAGTAAGAGAGGATATTATAGTAATTTGGAAAAGAGTGGCACTTTGGAGGTTTGAAGGAATTAGTAAGACTAGAATGGTCAATTGTCCACTAAATGACAAACAACCTTACTACATATCAATTTCATTTCCCATTTTCTTCATTCATTCTCTCATTGTTAGTAAGAATAGGGAGAAAGAAGAGAAATGAGAAAGAAGAGAGAAATAGAGAAGAAGAAACTCATAGAGGGAGCCTCATTACCATTATCATCACCAAATCCATCCCAATTTCATCGTATTTTTCTTGATTAAGGTGGATTCCTATATATCTTAGCTTTTTTTGGGGGGGGGGGGGGGGGGGGGTAAATTCTTGAAAAGGGAATTAGGGTTTTGTGAAAACTTGTTATGTGCATGAAATTAATGTTTAATGCATGGATTCCTTACTGTGTTGCATGGCTATTGTGTTAATCCATGATGTTATTGTGTGTAACCTGATGATATGTCACGTTGATTGAGTTTGAAGTTACGTTTTTGTGGTTGTTGTATGAGGTTAAGAAGTGATGAAACCATAGTGGTTTATATATATCTTTATATGATGTTGATTTCATGGTATGAAATTCTTGGATATTTTAAACTATAATTATATATAGATTATAATAATTAGAGGTTGAAGGAGAACTGTTTAGAAGTTTTGGAGAAAGCTGTAGAGAAAATTGATTGCACCCCCGTGACAATCGATTCTCATGCCCAAATTTTTAGATTTTACGCTTGGCAGAGAGTTGGGGAAGTTTTAGATAATTTATTGTACTTACATGATAATTGATTGTTTCCCCTCTTTTCACCATAAAGTGAGTATCGTATCTTAAAATGAGATATGCTTAAAGGTAACGCAGTGGGGTATAACATTGTGGAGTTTCTATGTTCTTATCCCACTCTAATTTCCTGTTGGGTTTGGTTAACCTCATCATAGGATGATCAAACGTACGCTTACTATGCGGCGTGTAAATAGATTAGATTAGGTTGAAGCGGGTTGCGTGGAAGCTTTTCCTGATGCTTATTTAGTAAGTTAATTGACTTAGATTAGTAAGTCTTTGCACAAGTCACAAGTCTTTTATTTAATATAAAAATATTAGCAAATTATTTCTGTTTATAAAAATAATTGTATCATCAGTTGACTTTTTCCTGTTTATAAAAATAATTCTAACTTATTACAGTTTATAATAATAATTATATCAACAGTAAACTTTTTTATTTTTATAAAAATATTTGTAACTTATTCTCATTTATATAATTGAATTAATTAATTAATATTTTAAATGTCTCCCATAAAATTAAATATGAGTATTATCAATTAAATAATAATTAAAAATATAGTATAAATCTTTAAATTACATAAAAGATAAATTTAATAAATATGTATTGATATGCAGAAGAAGGAAATCAAAAAAAATAAAGAAACGTCAAATCTATTAGGAGGATGGCGGTCGCGCAATGTTATTTTAAATAGTAAATAATTATGTTAAAGTGATGATTAAAAAAGAATAGATAAAAAATATACTATAAAAAATAACAAATAAAAATATGTCAATTTGTGCTTGTGATCTAAATATGAATTAATTGTATAGTGTATAATTATTTTATTAATTTTTAAAGGGAAATTGTGTTAGTTCAATAAAATTACATATACAAATTAAGTAGTCTAGACTTATTGTATTGTCTATTTTAATAGAAAAAATAAATGAAATATTAAAAAAGTTAAGTAGTCTCGGTCCCTAGAGCATGTCTATTTTAAATAGTCTCATTCCGTAAAAAATGTATAAAATAGATCTTTTATTTAATATATAATAAAATAAATTGAATAAAAAGAATGACAAATTTGTGTTTATGTCTAAAATAAATATTTATAGTAATTTTAAGTATAAATACAATTATGTCTAATTTCAATGTATATTGCTAATAATAAATTTAAGTTAGTGAAAAAGCTAACGTGTGCCCCAAAGGCACAAGTTAAGATACTATTTGTAGAAGTATTATCTTGAAATGCGTACATTTAATGTTTTAAAATTTTAAATTTGACTTTATTACACTTATTTTTTCTAATTATAATATCTTTAACATGTGTCATTAGGGCACATGTTAGCCTGACCAAAAATTTAAATATATCATAAATATTAAGTTGTATTTTTGTTTTAGACCAAAACTCATTTTAATATGAATCTATTCAATAATAATATATGTTTTGTGTAATAAAATTATATCATGTCATTGACTAAAACAAAACAAAAATGTCAAACTACATTAGCCTCTAAAATAATTTACTAACACAAATAAAAAATTACTCTTATGATATTTGAATATAAAAATTTAATGTAAATTTAGAATAAATGTTAAAATTTTATCATAAAAAATTCTAACATTTTTTCATGTCAATTTTATTTTTTCTTGTATCATATATCATTTTCCATCAAATATATGAATTTTTGTTTAAAAAATTATTTAAAAAAATCATACTTAATTGATTGAATCAATTTTTTTAAAAGCAAATTGATCTAATCTAAAAAATTAACTTTCTAAATAAAAAAAAATTGAAAATCAAAATAAAATAAAATAAATTAATTTGATGTTCTATTAATAAGTACATATATAAGAAAAAAATGATGGACTATAACATATTACATTTTAGTTACATGGACGAATCTAATTTAACAATTATATAATTTAGTAATTCGAACCTATTAATCATATGAAAGTCATACTTAATTTATCGAATCAATTTTTAGTATCAAAATGGTCTTCTGAAAATTGTGTATTCACCTATTATTATTATTATTACTTAATTTATTGAATCAATTTTTATATAATATCAAAATGGTCTAGTGAAAATAATTATTACTTAATTTATTGAATCAATTTTTATAGTATCAAAATGATACTGTGAAAATTGTGTATTCATCTATTATTGCCCGTGCTTTTTAACCAAAAACAAATATTTGTAACATTTTTTTAGTATAACGGATAACATTTTATCATAAAAATATTACTAACCTTTATTATTGTCATTAAATTAGTGCTTCCAATTTCTTATACTCGTTCAATTAATATTTTCGTTAAATTATTGTCTTTATTTAACGGCAATTATAAACTTCAACCACTAAAATCCTTATAAAATGGATAGTAATTAACATTTATTTCTCATCCTACTAAATTTTTAAATTAATAATGCACATCTATCCATAATTTAAATTAAATTAAATATAAACCAATGACCACAAAACATATTTTTCTTTTCAAAAAGCTTAAAATAAAATAAAATATTATTATTATTTTGCACACCTTTATTTTGTCTCCAAATGAAAATAAATTTAAAGAGTATAACAGTAATTCGGCAACTTGTGGGTGAAAGGTTTGAATACCAATTTGTTGTGTTGTACTAGTAAATTTTATATAGAATCTACTGACTATAAGATGGAGGAACGACCACATGTATCAGTACTCTAGAAAAACACAAATATATTAAAGACATCCAAAAACCATATTGTTTATAACAATATGAAAGTTATATTACACAAATATATCCAACCAAACATATATGCTCTACACAAATTGAAAAATATATTCCACAAATATATTTACACTCAAGCTTATCAAACAACTTCTTTGTCATAAAGAATCATTTCAAAAGGTATCTTCTTATTTGTTACCCACTTATGGGGAACTTCTACCACGACTTTCCACAATTTTTTTTGTCGCAAATGCCTTTTACACACTCAATGGGTCTCGCCATTTGAAAGTATCAAAAATCTGCCAAGCATAAAATAAATATTAGAATATTGAAACAAAATTCATAAATTTGTAAACCAATACCACGTATATAAACGAAATCCATTGGAGAGACAAAATCAGAACAAAAATAATACAACAGAATAACAAAATGTAACAAATTTGTGGATATGAAAATCAAACAAAACGAATTTAAAATATGAAATCAAAGAAAAACAAGTGCTGGAGAAAAATAAGAGATTTGTATCATGGTTTGTGGAGTTGTAGTTGGATATATTTATAGGCTGAAATTCATAAAGGTTTTCATAGAACATGAAGGAAAAATTGAATGCAAACATTTGCATCTGTGCCGAAATTGAAGGGTCCATGGATTGGATACAAAATTTAAATGGTTGGGTTTACCAACATATAAGTAGACCCATGAGAGTTAATAACATGAGATTTGAATGGATAAAGGAGAAAAATGAATAGTAGGATATTTTGCGTATGAAGAAAAGGGGGATGTTTCAGATTCCCAAAAATGAATAATGATACAAATAAATATAAGTAAATAAAATTAAAAAAATAAAATATAAAATATAAAAAGGTAATATAAGTTACTATAAATAGAATTGATATAAATTGGAAGAATGCATGAGGGAGTGACACTTGGCAAACTTGCCAAAGTACTCCTTTTGCTTTATTATATTAAATGATTTGCTTGCTTGCTCGTGTTTATGTGTGCGTATTAAATGATTAAAATATTATGATGATGAGTAAGGTTAAACCTAGGGTTTGTAACTATGTGAATGAATTAGTAATGATAACTAGGATTAAGACAAATGACTTAAATTGTGATACTCGAACGTGAAGGTACATCAGTGTTTACCATAGACAAGTATTTGCTTGAAATGAATCGTTCCATCTAGGAGAATGTCTATTGGCATGGATGGTGAATGATAGTTAATCTTGAACAAATGTGTATTGTATGGAACATGGGATAATTTTATGATATTGGTGAATAAAATCACCTAGTAGTTGATGAGTACAATCATGTTACGAATGATAAAACTAGTCATGTATTAAAAAAGAATCCCTATTTGTGCCTGTCCCAATTGTGATGCTTATGTAAAGTAGAATTAGGATAAACAAACTATTAATTAGTATCCAAACAAATGGGTTAGAGTCCCATATGATGAAAGATCAACCAAATGGGTTAGACTCCTATAGAAAAGTTTACCTCAAAGTGGGTTAGAATCCCATAGGAGGAAACATATTCAAAGTAGGTTTGAGTGCCATAAAAGTGACGATTTTTAAAGTGGGTTTGAGACCCATGGAGAACCTGAATCCATAAAGAAAGTCGAATCATGATGCAAAAATTTGTGACCCGTGTCAATATTCCTAAAAGTAGGATCAGCCGAGGAAAGATGTTTGACTATATTTTTGAATAGTGACTTATTAAGTTGATTGAAGTCAAATTTACATGTCTCCATACAATGCAAAAATATCGAAGATACTTAATTCCTTCTCTATTATGTACGTGTACACATGTGTTGATGTTGAGCTTAAGTTGAGGAATCAATTATAAACCCTGTAGAGCCTAGTGGACACATAATATAAAGGAACTCATTTAAATTAGTATCTTACCCCACTATTATTGTTGTTTTTCATGTGATTTTTTGCAGGTTAAAGGCAAGGACAAACTTGTCCGATGATGTTTCAAATACTTTGTTATCGTGATCTTTTGCTATGGATTATGTACAAATGTGGATATTGTACATAGAACTTAGTTTCTAATTAGGAACTCTTGTATATCATGTGCCACAATTGTATTTTTTTGGACATGTATATATAACAATGTAGATAGGTTTTTATGTTGTATTAGTGTCAATTAGTATTGTGTATAATGTATTTTCTAGATGTATATTATATCGGGTAATAGAATTGGTATTAGAGTAGGTGGATTCTCGACCTAGCCTTGAAACATCATAAGTAAATCAATTCCTCCCTCATTTGTGTGTTTTTCCATCATGATTCTTAATGTCACAGTATATAGTATTGGGCCTGATCAACATAATCCTATATGCGTGGTAGGTAGGATCATGGTTGAGCGACCACGAGGGCTTCGAAGGTCAAGTAGTGTATGAAGTAAAGAGAACTGATGTTTTCAGTCGATGCACCAACGGTAGTAATAAGATTGTTTGATTCAGGTAATGTGGAAAATGTAGGGTGGCGCATAGTTCAAAAAATCTTGTGGTGCTATAGGAGTTATAAATGTAAGGATTTCTATTAGATGAATTCACTGGAATTTTGAGAAATGTGTGAGCCTGCTAGTATATCAATATTGACTCAATGGTACGGAACAATTATTACAAGTTATTCAATATAGTGAAAAAGAAAGAAAGGTTTTGTTGCACGTATGCCACAAGACTTGGAAGAGAAGTGGTATACCAGTGTCTCAGCTCGTAAGGTCACTAGAGCATCTTGAATGAATGGGAGTACTTTAGGGAGTATGTTTGGAATGGTACCTTCCAAATGGTTGAAGGCTAAAGATACATTGAGATTTAGCATCTTCGTTATTGTGTGTAACAAGATGATATGTTGTGTTGATTAAGTTTAAAGTTATGTTGTTGTGGTTGTTGTATTAGGTTAAGAACTGATGAAAGCATAATGGTTTACATATATATATATATATATATCCTTATGTGATGTTGATTTCATGGTTTAAAATGCTTGGATATGTTAGACAATGATTGAATATGGTTGAGAATGACTAGAAGTTGAAAGAAAAGTGCTTAGAAGTGATAATTTTGGGAAAATCGATTGAGACCTTGTGACAATCAATTTTTGATTTCCAAATTTTCAGATTTTATGCTTGGCAGGGAGTTGAGGAAGTTTTAGACAATCGATCGAACCATATGACAATCGATTGCTTCCCTTGTTTCGAATAAAATTGTGTTTTATAACTCAAAAAGAGACACAGTCAGATGCGTTGGAATGCTAATGCAGAGGGCTATAACATAGTGGAGTTTCTATGTTCTTATCGCATTCTAGTTTCCCCTTGGGTTCAGTTAACCCAACCATAATATCAATAAGGCGGCCTTGGAATTAGTGACAATGTTGCGTAAGATCCGATGATATTTCCTCGTGCATTCCATAGTGGTTTGGACGAATTTACCTCTAAAAAAGGTGTTGCACCGGCTAGATTTGGTAGGGCATTTGACGAAGTGGCCCATCGAGTTGTACTTGTTTGAAGTATTCTTCGAAATGACAAAATATTTAAAGGCCCATTATTTTGCCGACTTCCTGAATGAGATTATCCCCGTGCCTTGAGAATTAGAACCCCAGATGTTAGAACATAGTTTGTTTCTACATCTTTGTAATAGTTTTGATTATAACAAACACATAATTTTCAATAAGAACAAATATGCATTCTAATCGTATGATCTAACTTGCAGAATTTTTGAAGCATATTAAGAAGAAGAACAAGGCTAAGAAAGTGTTTTCTCAAGAGTAGAAGGCTGTATTGAGAGAAGTGTACAAGAATAAGAAGTTCTAGAGATTGAAGGAAGTTTACAACAACAAGAAGTTATAGAAATTGAGAGAAGTTTACAAGAACAAGAAGTTCTAGAGATTGAAGGAAAATTACAATAACAAAAAGTTCTGAAGATAAACGAGAAGTTCTTAAAACTCTGATACTGAAAATGCTTCAAGCACCAACAAGAAAAAGCTGTAAAGAATACTCTAATGATCAGAAGATCAATAATGTTACACTCTTTAATTCAAGATCAATCAGTAACGATTGGAACATAATTATGGTAGAGAAAAATACTCAATTTTGGAAATAACATTCATCAACATTTCATCATCATTCCAAAACAAGAAATTATGTCTCTCAACGGATCAAAAAAAACTCACCCTACATAAAGAGGACATCGTTTAAGAAAAAGGAAGTCTCTCTCACGCACGCACGAATTGGAATAGCTCTCCAAATTTCATTATTCTTATATGTATATTACGCTAAATAGTGTCTACACATCACAATTGTGATAAATCTCTTTACAACCAATTAGTTAACATACTTAAGTTATAAGTTGTAATTGTAGTACCTTGAGAAAACCGGATTGTGGTTGTTCTTGAGAAGACTTAGACAGTTGTTTAAGAGTAAATTGTAATCAAGATTTGATTAGTGGATTAAGACCTCGTAAGAGAGAGGCAAAATCACCTTAATAGGGTGGACTGGAGTAGTTTGAGTTCAAACGAACTAGGATAACTGAACGTGTCTTTTCTTGATTTAAGTTTTAAAAGAACCCAATCCAATCCCCCTTATTGTGTTTTTCGTTACTTCAATTGGCATCAGAGTGTCTGGTTCTGGGTGTAAACAGCTAACTGTGTCAGAAAAGTATCGTAGTAGAAAAACACTATGGCGGAACCAGTTAAAAACAACAACAATGATAACTTTGATGATAGAGATAAAATCAGTGACAGACCACCAATGTTCGATGGAGAGGATTTTGATTACTAGAAAGGCAGAATTGAGAGTTTCTTTATAGCTCATGATGCTGATCTCTGGGATATGGTAACGGATGGTTACAAACATTCGATGAACAAAAGTGGTCAGAAGGTCGAAAGAAAGAGCATGAATAATCAACAGAAGACGAAGTTTAGAAATCATCACAAGGCCAGAGCAATACTTCTAAGTGTTATTTCATACATAGAGTATGAGAAAAACACAAACAAAGACTCTGCCAAAAATATATTTGACTCTCTAAGAATAACGCATGAAGAAAATACTCAAGTCAAAGAGAACAAAGCCCTTGCACTCATTTAGAAGTACGAAGCTTTCAAAATGGAAGAAGATGAAAAAGTTGAGACAATGTTCTCAAGGTTTCAAATTCTTGTTGTTGGGTTGAAAGTTCTGGACAAAGGATACTCAGCAACTAATCATGTAAAGAAAATCATCAGAAGCTTGCCAAAGAAATGGAGACCCATGGTGACAGCCTTAAAGCTTGCTAAGAACCTGAATGAGATATCTCTTGAAGAATTTATCAGCTCCCTGAGAAGTCACGAGATAGAACTTGAAGAAGATGAACCCCAGGTGAAAGGTAAGTCTCTTTTTTTTAAATCTAATAATAAATTTAAAACTAACGCTTTTCAAGTAGAAGAAGAAAGCTCTGGAGGATACTCATCACAAGAAGATGAATTATCTCTTCTCTCCAGAAGGTTCCAACAACTATGGAAGCACAAACAGAAGAACTTCAGAAACTCCAGAAGATCATACAATTACTCTGGATCATCTTCTAGACACAGAAAGCCTAGAAGCAAGGAGATTGTCTGTTATGAATGCAAAGAACATGGTCACTACAAAAGTCAATTGCCTAAACTACAAAGGGAAAAGCCAAAGAAGAGTTTCAACAAAGATAAGAAGAAAATTCTTATGGCTACATGGGACGATTCAGAATCTTCTAAAGCATAATCCGAATCAAAAGATGAACGTGCCAACATCGCCTTAATGGCTAGTATATCAAGTGATGCTAGCTCATCATAATCAAAATCCGAATCTTGCTAAGAAGAAAAAGAAGACGAAGAAGAGGTATTCTCTAACTTTTCTAGATCTCAGTTAGAAGATAGTTTAAAAGAAATTCTTAAAAAATATCAGAAACTTCAAACCAAATACAAGAACCTGAAACATGGTCTTGTATCTGATGTTGGAGAATCTAGGAAGCTAAAAGCAGAAAACTCTAAGTTAAAAGAAAACCTTTTTAAACTTAAAAATGAAAACTCGGTTATTAAAAACGAGTTACTACAAACTCAGAAAGATTCTGACTCAGAAGTTTCAACTAGTTATGATCGTGTCATGAAACAATATGATCACAGTTTTAAAAAATTTCTAGCTAAAAGCATAGATCGAAGCAAGATGGCTTCAATGATCTATGGAGTTAGTAAAAACGCTAGAAAAGGTATAGGATATGTGAAACCATGAGGAGAAGAACCAAATCAACCTAAGCATGTTGATGATATGGTCATAAAAATCACACCTATAAACTCTCACTTCACATATGGTCACACATATGATATAAAATATACTAGGAACTCTTATTCTACAAATTCTCTTGAGAAATCAAAACTCAATCAGAATTTAGTAAAATCTAACAAACAACGACCCAGAAAGATATGGGTACCTAAGGATGAAATCATCTATGTTGGAGACGTCCTTAATAGCAAGGTTGAAACACCAGACATGGTACCTGGACTCTGGATGCTCCCGACACATGACGGGAAGAAAGCATATGTTCAAAAGTTTGGAACTTAAAGCTGGAAGTTACGTAGGGTTCGGAGGCAAACAGAAAGGAAAAATCATTGGCTCTAGAACTATTGGTAATGGTACACTTCCTTCTATATCTAATGATCTATTAGTAGATGGATTAATGCATAACTTGTTATCCATAATCCAATTAAGCGATAACGGTTATGACATTATCTTTAATCAAAAATCTTGTAAAGCATTTAGTCAGAAAGATGGAACTATCCTCTTTAATGGTAAGAGAAAGAACAACATTTATAAGATAAAAATTTCTGAACTAAAAAGTAAGAATGTAAAATACCTTTTGTCTGTTAACGATGAGTAAAGGGTCTGGCACAAAAGATTGGGGAATGTTAGTATGAGAAGAATATCTCAGATTAACAAACTCAATCTGGTCAGAGGACTTCCTAATATGAAGTTCAGCTCAGATGCTTTGTGTGAAGCATGTCATAAAGGCAAGTTCGCAAAACCTTCTCTTAAGTAAAAACATGTTGTTTCTACCTCTAGACCATTAGAACTTCTACATATAGATCTATTTGGACCAGTGAAAATTGCCTCAATCAGCGGTAAGAAATATGGATTAGTGATCGTAGATGACTATAGCAAATGGACATGGGTAGATTTCTTAAGACACAAGAATGAGTCACACTTTATGTTCTCTACTTTCTGCAACCATGTTCAGAATGAAAAGGAGTTTAGAATTGTAAAAGTCAGAAGTGATCATGGCGGGGAGTTTGAAAATAGATGTTTTGAAAAATTCTTAAATGAAAATGGCATTTCTCGTGATTTCTCTTGTCATAGAACTCCTCAACAAAACGGAGTTGTAGAACGCAAGAACCAAACTCTACAAGAAATGGCCAGAACCATGATCAATGATACAAACATTGCTAAACACTTATGGGCAGAAGCAGTTAACACATTGTCCTATACTGAGAATAGAATATCTATAAGACATATTATGGAAAAGACTCCTTATGAATTGTGGAAGAACAGAAAACCCAATATTTCATATTTTCATCCGTTTGGATGTATCTGCTTCGTATTAAACACCAAAGATCATTTGAACAAGTTTGATTCTAAGGCACAAAAGCATTTTTTGTTAGGATAATTTGAACGCTCAAAAGGCTATAGAGTATTTAACAGTGAAACACAAATTATGGAAGAATCCATTAATGTAAGGTTTGACGATAAGCTTGGCCTTCCAAAGTCAAAGCAGTGTGAGTCTCTTGCTGATATAGAAGTCGAAATTATAGGTACTGAAGTCAGAACCTCTAAAAATGAAAGATTCGAAGTTCAAACAAACACAGAAGAATAAAGTACAAGTGTTCCAACAACTTCTGAAGAACCCATTCAGAAAAGACATTCTAGAAGTATCTTAGCACATCCTGAAGACAAGATTATGGGAAAGATAGATGATCCAATCATAACAAGATCTTTGTTCAGAAATATTGAAGAGTCTCTTGTGAGATTAGTATCTCTGATTGAACCTACTTCCATCGACAAAGCTCTCCAAGAAAATGATTGGATACTTGCAATGCAAGACAAACTGAATCAATTTACCAGAAATGATGCATGAGATCTAGTTCCTTAACTCAAAGGCCTCAATATCATTGGAACAAAATGGGTTTTCCGAAACAAGCTGAATGAGAAAGGAAAAGTAGTAAAAAATAAAGCACGACTGGTTGCACAAGGTTATAGTCAGTAAGAATGGATAGACTATGCAGAAACCTTTTCTCCAGTCGCCAGATTAGAATCTATCAAATTCTTAATTTCTTTTGCTGTAAATAATGACATAACTCCATATCAGATGGAAGTCAAAAGTACATTTCTAAATGGTTATATTGATGAAGAAGTCTATGTACACCAACTCCCTAGTTTTGAAGAATCAAAACATCCAAATTTTGTTTACAAACTCAAGAAATCATTATACGGTCTAAAACAAGCTCCCAGAGCTTGGTATGAAAGACTAAGTAACTTTCTCTTAAAAAATGGCTTTACTAGAGGAAAGGTGGACACGACTTTATTCTGTAAGTTATTTAAAAATGATATTCTGATTTTTCAAATATATGTAAACGATATAATCTTTGGAACTACTAAAGCCTCCACGGGCAAAGAATTTGCTAGGAATATGCAGGCAGAATTTGAGATGAGCATTGAAATTCTGGCGTAACAGATCCATATGTCGAGAAAGTTGTCGAGACATGTGATCTGTCAAAAGCAATCAACAAAGAATATATACAAAAATATGCCAAATTGAAAGATAAAAGACACCATAAATTGTTGACCCAGTTCGGTGAAATCACACCTACTCTGGCGGCAATCCAAGCCAGGAATGAAGTTCACTATCAGCAGTATTAATACAGAGTTAAACTAGTCCCAAGCTAACCCCTCACTTAATCCCTACCCAATGACCCTTCTACCTAGGTCCTCCCTTGACATGGAATATCCCCATCCCAATTCCAATCATTGCAATGATGTTGTATAGTTCTCCAGTCCCAAGAGTTGTAGCAACGACCTAATATCCATCTCCTTCTAATCCCAAATATCTAAAAGTTTGGAAGACATACTTCCATGATAATCCCTAGCCAAGAACCTTCACTATGACCATGAACCTAGAGGTACTTCAAAGCTTTCTCCAAGAACAATACTCCTATAGCCTACAGGCTTCAAGGATCACATAGGTAACCTTCGTAAAGGCCAGGAGGTTTACCTTGACAAACCCTAATGACTACATCTTTTTTGCTCGGTGGTTGTCACACTTTCTAGGTTACAGAGTCTTCTATTTATAACCTATACCCAACTAGATTTAGGCCTTCAATCACAGAAAATTTGTTGCTTCAATATAGCAGTAACTTCTGCTACAATCAAGGTCTTCAATCTGTTTGTTCCCTAGAATATCTCTATAATTAGAAACTATATAACCTTCAATATTCTAATTTGATTCGCCTGAATGATTCTTCAAATCTTCATATTGATTCTTTAGACCTATCATATATCATGCCTTTATTTGATTTGCATAATATCCCTGAATATCATGCAATCTTCTGTGTTAATCAAATTGTAACACCCCTATTTTTTACAACGGGAGTGTAATTTTTTTAAAACAGCAATGTCTTTGAAATAAAAACATTTGCGTACATTTTTAAAATAAATTAGAGTAACGTTTTTATAAGACAATGATTAGAATACTAGGCCTCTTTTATAAATTATTTTCTGAATGAAATGTTTAAAAACACAAAACAAACATAATGACCATATTTATTTCAACAAATAAATAAACATAGTTTACCACAATACAAGTTACATAGAAAACAGTAAGGAAGAGTAAACAAGACTTCAACAACAACCCCTAAGCTGATCACTGGACTCTAACTAAAGATAATTGGGTAACGACGACCCACAAACAACTTCAAGCCTCCCGCTTATCAACACCAGACTGGTCGTTTCCTGATATGACTCCAAGTCACCGCGTTAACAACGAATCTCACAATCTAAAAAGAACCTGGGCGTCCAGCACCAGATCATGGATAACGTAGAGGGTCACCATCTAAATACAACATATAAACCAAGAATACGCTATACAAGATATGCAATACATAGCAACATATAATCAACAACATATCAATTCAAACCAATGTAATATCAAATGCACGAATATCTTACCAATGCCGACTCTATATGAGTTTGATCGCCATAACCGGGTTCCTCACAAGCATGATTCCGGAATTTCAATCCCTTTGCAATGGGTCGTGGCATCGCTTAAAGATTTAGCGCCACTAAGGTGATAGGTATCTAGCCATCAATCAGACTCAATGATCCACTTCGGGATAAGGTGGTTCCCTTTCGAACACGCACCCCGTGCCACCTCTCCGGTGTGCACCTCACGACTCCTCTCCGATAGCCAAGTAACTATGAAATGCATGAGTATATATATGTATCACAACTTAGGTATTTCATGGTCATAACTGATCCATCTCAAATAGCCCACCTGGCATACACATATCACATATATATACAGATGCAACATTATTATTTCTCAATAATTAATTCATATATTTATCCAAAATCATATGAAAACACATTCACAAATTTAGCATCATAATACAAACACACATCCCCAACTAGGCACACAAATTTTACATGAGATAGTTAGAGAGTTCCCTAACCTTAGCAAGCTTTTCACACGTTCAACTTACATTATGCGAACATAACCTGTCTCTCGATAAAGTCTCATGTCTGGTTCACACTTTCAACCCAAGCAGATGGAGAAGAAAACCGTAGAGGAGTCTTAAGAATTGTCATACTACTTACGGCACGGTGGTAGTAAATTCCGGAATGGTGGTTCCCGGTAGAGGGTGGTCCGATCATGATTTTTATTTGTGACTTTTGTAGATATTATCAAGAGTAAGAGATTCATCGGTTTATTTTTTATTTTTTACTAGAAGTCCATGGCGGCCGGAAAGGAAGAGAGAAGGTGGTGGTGTAAGATTTCAAAATTGTTTTGTTCTGAAACTAAATTAAACTATAGGAAAAAGGAAAAAAGAGAGGATAATAATGGTGGTAATAGTTTTCTGTTTGGGCTTGTGGTGGTTGGAGATGGGTGGTGGCTAGGTTTGGAGAGAGAGGGGGAGGAGCCCTTCTATTCTCGGTCTTTGCAGAGAGAGAAGAAAACAGCGTGGAATGGAAAGAAGAGAGAAAATTGAGTGTGTTGTTTCACCTAATGACCACACGTATACATAATAATAATACTAGTAATATTAATAATAATATATTCAAACAAAATATCTAGATATTATCTTAATTTAATAAAATAATAATATATAACAAAATATCTAGATATTTTATAACTTTTATTCCATTAACTCATTCAATATCTTTGTTCTTTCTCAGACGAGTCGTAATTCCTCCATAAATAACTTCTACGAAAAAAGAAAAATTCTACTATAACATTTTAACTATAACAAAACATAATTTTGAAATATATTATTATTCCAAATAAATTTTTGTTCCTTAGCTTAAAAAAGAGTATTGAGATTAAAATTTCATTTTCGACAATATATAACACTCCTATTTAAATTATGACATAATAAAAGTTGTTTGCATGGACATTAAAACTACAAAAACATGGTGCTAATATTAATAGAGTTTTGATAGCACTTCGGCATGATCTCAATAACTCCGTGTTATTTATAGACAATTATATAATAAAAATCGATAAAATAAAATAGCATAATACTATTTAATATTCTCAAATTCTAATTTACGCTAACGTACTTTTACGGGTCTTACATTACTACCCTCCTAAAAGATGTTTCGTCCTCAAAACTTAATGCAAGTGTAGCAACTTAACTAGTTATTACTAACGTCGTCACTAGAGCGATCGTGCACCTATTACAACCCTCTACAAAGTCGTATTTGACCCATACTGTAGACGCAAGGCTAGACATCACACCATGAGTTCATCGCTAAAAATTAATCTTACAAGAGTATATTCATAAAAGATAAGTCCTCCAATATCCTAAGTTCATGCTCAAACTTTCAAAGTCATCTTCCAGCTTCCACGTCATAGCCCATTCCACTAGGTTTATGCGAAGTGGTGACTAAATATCCTCATGATAAATTACTAATTAAATTCACACTATCAAAGTTAGCAAGTCTAGTCCATTACATTCAACATGACCCTGTCTACTATCAACAAGAGATTAAGGGTGATTAGTTCCTCAATTTGTCAATAGGTAGCCGACAATCATGAAGGTGCCATAGACCATCGTTACCTAAGTATAATAACGTTCTTTGAAAATTGTGCTCAAAGTCATCTGAGGCACAAGGATCCACCCATTCCTTCGACGTTTACTAAACACTTCCTTAATTTCCTGCTACTTCAATCTTGTTGATGAGACACAATTGCTCAAAAAAAATTACATAGTCCCCTTTACGTTCGCTTAGCAAGGAACATATATTTAGTGTCCTCCAAAACAATAAATATCAATGCACAGAGTATAATCCAAACTGTTTCACTCTAGATGAAGTCTTCATCTTCCTAAAGAACTTCATAACTTCTCCAACATTTATAAATCCTTAGTTTTTCCTTTAATCTCATAATTTATGGAGATCTGTATATGTTCACATTCGAATCTCATTCATGATCACAATCTTAATAATATCATCCCAACACCTCGTTCGTGATCGCGACACCCCTAATTTTCCTAAGACATGCCAAAACTATATCATTTACGACACACAGACCCCCATACACCAGCTAGAAATTCTTGTATCGCACTCTGGCACAATTGCCTTACTTCTAAACCATTACTTAGCTTACCATTGTGTGGCTTAACATGAAGTCTTCCTCTTCCTTTACTGCCACTGTTGGAATGTCGCATCTTTCGAGTTATCACCAACCTGCTTCCAATCTCTAAGTTTTTTTTTTATTATTAAATTCCTCTTTTCCTCAAAAGAGTTCATTACTCTAACCATTTGTAACTGCTCCAACACTTTTCTTGACATTTTTTTTAATACCATATGCTTCACCCCATCTATTTTTTTCCATTAATATATCGTACTTAACCTCGTCTCGAGTTCCAAAGTGTCATGTGGAATTCAACAACATGATTTTCACTTAGTAATTTTACCATCTTGATTCCGCATGTAAGATTCCTTTTGGTCACCAATCCATTACTCATTATCCTTATGATAAAAGATTTCCAACTGTGAGATTAGTCTCTTTCCACTTATACCACTTCTTAAATATCGGCGTTAAATCCAAGCGCAACCACATCATCTATAACATACACTATTGATGTAGTGATCAATATCTTTCTCAGTTGCTATTGAGATATGTCATTGTAGTCCTTCTTACCACTCCTTTTAACTCTTGTCAATTAAATAACGAGGTTGTCAGCCTCTCTATTAAAATGCCAGTTATCTCCCTCGTTCCTTGATCGCGTATAACTTTAATCTTCCTTTGTGACTATATTTTTCGATGTTACGAATCTAAAAGAACCTTATAATAGATCTTCGTTGACCATCTAGAAATTTACAACTTCAAAATTCCAGCAACCAACCACCTAGAGTTGTTTCCCCAACATATCATGGCATCTATCTTGTCAATTACAAACAACATCTTTAATTATCGTGACTATCCAAAAATTGTAATATTCTTTTATAACACGAACCAATATTTTCCGCATAAGTTCTTGATAATCATCTTGGCACGTCTATTCACTCATTTATTTAATATTCATTTCAAACCTTTACTAAGGTACCAACCAACAGATTTCTCTGCGATCTAACGCTCTAAAGAATTATTTCTCCAAATTCCTACTAGATTTCTCTTTAGGTGCAAATATCTCAAAAATTATTTCTTAATGTCACTATATATTACCTTCGAAACTGACATATCTTACTCATCCATCTAATCATTTATCTAAAATCTTAATGCTTGACTTTTAGAGAACAATTACCAATGTATAAATCTTTCACTACAATTCTTCTTTTTCGTGTTCGATCCCTAAATCAAACTTCTAAATTTAATCTTCAAGAGCTCCAACTACTTATTATACCATATTATTTCATTCATTACTTCCTAATATATGGTATAGGTTCTCTCCCAATATTAACTCTCAAGATCTTAGCACCCTTAAAATGAACTTTTGTTTACATGTGGTATGACACTTCTAGTATATCCCAAAAATATTGTCGCCCATGACTTGAATAATTTAACATTTGCGCATCTCAACTCCTGTGGTTACTTGAATTTATGGTGCTACTAGTACCTTCATCTCATACTAACCTTTTTATTCACTAAATCCCGAACTACGTATATATCATCATTTACCCATGTATTTCTTTGTCTCATACCTTCATTTGTCATAATATTAGTCCTTAATACTTTTAGTTACAAATCTAACATAATTTAATCACCAAACTTAAACCCTTCAAGCACATGTCAATCGTATAATCATTGTCTAATTTAACTACTTTTGATCATTCTTAACACGCGACACCCACTTACTTCCTTGAGAAGACGCTTCATTGACATCCAAGTATCATAATTGTTTCCTATTGACATCCATATATGTTCCATAATTCCAAAACAACAATATCTTCTTAACAGCGGGAGTGTAAATTTTTTTAAAAAAAAAACAACAATGTCTTTGAAATAAAAACATTTGCATACATTTTTAAAATAAATTAGAGTAACGTTTTTGTAAGACAATGATTAGAATACTAGGCCTCTTTTATAAATTATTTTCTCAATAATGTTTAAAAACACAAATCAAACATAATGACAATATTTATTTCAACAAATAAATAAACATAGTTTACCATAATACAAGTTATAGAGAAAATAGTAAGGAAGAGTAAACAAGACTTCAACAACAACCCCTAAGCTGATCATTGGACTCTAACCGAAGATGTTTAGGTAACGACGACCCACAAATAACTTCAAGCTTCCTGCTTATCAACACCAGACTGGTCGTCTTTCTGATATGACTCCAAGTCATCGTGATAAAAGCGAATCTCACAATCTAAAAAGAACCTGGGCGTCGAGCACCAGATCATGGATAACATAGAGGGTCACCATCTAAATACAACATATAAACCAAGAATACGCTATACGAGATATGAAATACATAGCAACACATAATCAAAAAATATCAATTCAAACTAGTGTAATATCACATGCACGAATATCCTACCAATGTAGACTCTATATGAGTGTGATCGCCCTAACCGGGTTCCTCACATGCATGATTATGGAATTTCAATCCCTTCGCAAGGGGTCGTGGTATCGCTTCAAGATTTGGAAGGTGATGGGTATCTACCCATCAATCAGACTCAATGATCCACTTTAGGATAAGGTGGTTCCCTCTCGGACATGCATCCCGTGCCACCTCTCCGGGGTGCACCTCGCGACTCCTCTTTGGTAGCCACACAACTATGAACTGCATGAGTATATATATGTATTACAACTTAGGTATTTCATGGTCATAACTGATCCATCTCAAATATTCCACCTGGCATACACATATCACATATATATACAGATGCAACATCATTATTTCTCAATAATCAATTCATATATTTATCCAAAATCATATGAAAACACATTTAAAATTTAGCACCATAATACAAACACACATCCCCAACTGGGCACACAATCAGGCAAACAACTCACAATTTCACATCAAAAGCAATTACACATGCATTCAAGTATTTGGCATTTTTGGTCTACATGAGATAGTTAGAGAGCGCCCTAACCTTAGCAAGCTTTCCACACGTTCAACTTACGTTATGCGAGCACAACCTGTCTCTCTACAAATTCTCATGTATGGTTCACACTTTCAACCCAAGCAGATGAAGAAGATAAGTGTAGAGGAGTCCTAACAATTGTCATAGTACTTATGGCACAGTGGTAGTAAATTTCGGCACGGTGGTTCCCGGTAGAGGGTGGTCCGATCATGAATTTTGTTTGTGACTTTTGTAGATATTATCAAGAGTAAGAGATTCATCGGTTTATTTTTTTATTTTTTTACCGGAAGTCCATGGCGGCCGGAAAGGAAGAGAGAAGGTGGTGATGTAAAATTTTAAAATTGTTTTGATCTGAAATTAAATTAAACTACAGGAAAGAGGAAAACGAGAGGATAATAGTGGTGGTAATAGTTTTTCTGTTTGGGCTTGTGGTGGTCGGAGATGGGTAGCGGCTAGGTTTGGAGAGAGGGGGGAGGAGCCCTTATGTTCTCGGTCTTTGCAGAGAGAGAAGAAAAGAGCATGGAATGGAAAGAAGAGAGAAAATTGAGTGTGTTGTTTCACGTAATGACCACACGTATATATAATAATAATACTAGTAATATTAATAATAATATATTTCAAACAAAATATCTAGATATTATCTTAATTTAATAAAATAATAATATATAACAAAATATCTAGATATTTTATAACTTTTATTCCATTAACTCATTCAATATCTTTGTTCTTTCTCAGACGAGTCGTAATTCCTCCATAAATAACTTCTACGAAAAAAGAAAAATTCTACTATAACATTTTAACTATAACAAAACATAATTTTGAAATATATTATTATTCCAAATAAATTTTTGTTCCTTAGCTTAAAAAAGAGTATTGAGATTAAAATCTCATTCTCGGCAATATATAACACTCCTATTTAAATTATGAAAAAATAAAAATATTTTGCATGGACATTAAAACTACAAGAACATGGTGCTAATATTAATAGAGTTTTGATAGCACTTCAGCATGGTCTCAATAACTCCGTGTTATTTATAGACAATTATATAAAAAATTGATAAAATAAAATAGCATAATATTATTTAATATTCTCAAATTTTAATTTACGCTAACGTACTTTTACAGTTCTTATACAAATCACATAGATTTAATTAAAACACTTCAGTTCGGCATGATATCGTAACATCCCATGTGACATATTATTCCAGATGTTGAATGGCTCCAACAAAGCATGTTCTATCATTCCAGTGGGACTCTTTGTTGTACCTGTTGTTCTTATATATTTATACATACAAGATCCTTTATTTGTTTTACAAAAATTAAGCCAACTCTAAAATCAGAGAACTAACAAGCATGATAGGTGAACTCATGTTCTTTCTGGGAATCCAAATTAATCAAACTCCAGAAGGTACATACATACATCAAACCAAATATGTTAAAGAACTTATGAAGAAATTTGATATGTCAGAAAGTAAGCCAGCCAAAACTCATATGCATCTAACATGCATTCTGGAAGAGGAAGAAATAAGTAAGAAAGTATAACAGAAGTTCTACAGAGGTATGATTGGTTCTCTCTTATACTTAATTACTTCAAGACCTGATATTCTATATAGCGTTTGTCTTTGTGCCAGGTTTCAATCAGATCCTAGAGAATCTCACTTAACAGCAGTTAAGTGTATTTTCAAGTATCTGAAAGGTACTACTAATCATGGTCTTTGCTATAGTAAATCCAGAGAATATAAATTAGTAGGTTACTGCGATGCTGACTTTGCTGGAGATAGAATAGAAAGATTAAGTACTTCTAGAAGCTGCCCGTTTTTGGGAGATAACCTAATCTCATGGTCCAGTAAAAGACAATCCACTGTTGAAGCCGAATACATTGCTGCAGCTGGATAAAGTACTCATATACTCTGGATGAAGAATCAACTTGAAGACTTTAACATATATGAGAGTAACATTCCTATCCTCTGTGATAATACTTTTTCTATCTGTCTTTCTAAGAATCCTATTTTACATTCTAGGGCTAAACATATAGAAATAAACTATCACTTCATTAGGGACTATACTCACAAGGGGATTCTATCTTTAAAATTTATCGATACAGACCATAAATGGGCAAATATCTTTATAGAACCCCTTGCTAAAGATAGGTTCAATTTCATTCTGAAGAATATACTTATGAAATTATGTCTAGAATGAAAATGAAATTTTTATATGATTACTCCGAAGAATTCTGGCTGCCTAATTTTTTTGTGAACATCTGAACAATTGCTTTTCTTAAGTCAGAAGGAAAATTGACTTAGAATTTTTATAGAAGATCTAAAAAATGCTCTAGTTAGAACATGCAGTTCATTATATCAACAGTTGTCAACCCTAAACGCCAAATCACCTTCAGAGGATAAACACATGTTTAGAATCTGAAAGGCTGAAAGGTTTGAGTTGATGCATTGAGGCTCGAGTCACATCGGTAAATGTTCTTAAGATTTTTTACGCTATCCCTCTGTCAAAAATCATTATGTTTCTCTTTTTTTGCTTGTTTCTGATGGGCTATGTTCATATTCTTTTTCTCCCGACTCTCTCCTAGCGACTCTTCTCCTGACTGTAGGTGCCTTGAAAATCTTGTTAATTAATACTCTTGTTTCTAAATCTTTTTGTCTGTTATTTTTCTCTGCTATTTATATATGTCATTTCTGAAAGTTTTTCTCAATTCCTCTGCCTTCATCTCTGTTGTTTTCTTTCATCCTGTAGAAATTCCTTCTTTCTATGGCTGCTCAAACTTTTTAGGGAAATAAAAATAAGCTTGAGGTTATTTGTGAGAAACGCCTCAGTCTAGAAATTTTTAATAATCATTTCAACACATGTTTAGAAAAACAAGGTTGGGTTGGGTATACTGCTATTCTTCGTGGTCCCATTTTTCTTAACATTGTAAAAACTTTCTGGATTCATGCATCTGTTAGCAGTGATGGAAATCGTATCACTTAAATAATCCATGGTATTCCCTTTGTCATCACTCAACCCACCATTGTTGAAACTATTGAGTGTCCCTCTGATCCTGCCTATGCTAATCATGCAAACTTTGATTTCTAGAACGCCACCATTGTTCCAAATAATCTTAGCATTTCCTCCAGGCGTGCTCTCAACAATCCAGATACTCTGAAACCCTTTGCTAAAATCTGTATTAGGTTTATTCCAACCAACTCCCATCCTCGTGGAGACTTTCTCAATGTTGTGTCCTCAAGGGATTGGTTTCTCATTCACCATCTTCAAAAAGGGTTCCTAGTAAATCTGCCAGTTATCATTTTCAACCATCTGAAGGAATCTATTTTGGCTTCCAGAACCGGCCACAACTTCTTCATTCCTTATGGGCGTGTTCTATCTGCTTTATTTCAAACTGCTGAGGTCATCAAAATCCTTCGTAGAGCAAAATTTTCAAATGAAGATGTTTTGGTTGATGAAAGCTGTGATGTTTTTGCTTTCTAGCAATTGTCTTTATTTCTTTTTTTCTGTTTTCTTGTATTCCTGGGTAATTTTCAATAAAGATAAATACTTCATTCAGGGAAGTATTAATATTATCTGAGTATTCAACTTAGGGGAGACTATATTTAGATTATTTTCTTATTTATTTCTTCAAAATATATGAGTTTTTGTCATCATAAAAAATGGGGAAATTGTTAGAACATAGTTTGGTTCTACATCTTTGAAATAGTTTTGATGATAACAAACACAGAATTTTCAATAAGAACAAATATGCATTCTAATCGTATGATCTAACTTGCAGAAGTTCTGAAGCATATTAAGAAGAAGAAAAGAGCTAATAAAGTGATTTCTCATGAGCAGAAGGCTGCATTGAGAGAAGTTTACAAGAATAAAAAGTTCTAGAGATTGGAGGAAGTTTACAAGAACAAGAAGTTTTAGACAATGAGAGAAGTTTAGAAGAATAAGAAGTTCTAGAGATTGAAGGAAGCTTAAAAGAACAAGAAGTTCTGAAGATAAACGAGAAGTTCTTAAAACTCTGATACTGAAAGTGCTTCAAGCACCAACAAGCAAAAGCTGCAAAGAATACTCTAATGATCAAAAGATAAAAAACGTTACACTCTTTAATTCAAGATCAATCAGTAACAGTTGGAACATAATTACGGTAGACATAGTCTTCATTTTTGGAAATAGCATTAATCAACATTTCATCATTAATCCGCTGTCGCGCACAGATAAAAAATGAGTGTTTTGTAAAAATGCAGTATATAACAATGACTCGAGTCGTATCGTAAGGATTATTGTAATAATCAACCAGTCAAAATTGAAATGGGGGGGGGGGGTTGATTCTGAAATCTATTTATAATAAAATGAATTATAAAATAAGTTATTATGAAATAAGTGATTATAGCAAACAAATTCACTGACTCAGTTCTTACCTATCATCGACTGCTAATATTACAATCTCCTAAGAGGAATTTCTATCCTATTTGATTATAATATCAATCAAAAGCGTGATTGACATTATGAGAAACATGTTCCTATTGCCGGATTAAGCATACGATTATGAATAACACAAATTAACAATTAAGCAAAGTCAATCGCGATTAAAATTGGGAACATATATCAATCAAATTAAATCAACAATTTTATATGACAATCTAATTAATCTAACAAAAATCTTATAACATATCCAAAAGGAATCAAAATTAAATTCAAATATTATAACAATCTAAAACTTTGGAACCTGAGTACAGTAAATTCGTCCGTAAGGTATAAGTTCTCCATGAATTCTCAAAGCGTACAATTTTTCTTGTGAAATCAAAGGTAAAATGTGATAAACGAGGCTGCCCTAAGTATAGAGAAAATAACATAACGGTTTACAACCCAACTGGATCAAAAACATGATCCAGGCCCAAACTAACGACCTAAAACTAAGTCAAAACTAATGCTTCAACTTCAAATGAATTCTGGAAAATATGCACTGCTAATCTACCCTTGACTCCAACATGAAAGTTGTAGCTCTTTTTCTTAGCTTTCCGGCGATTATTAGAATGCGTCAATCGGATTTTGGGAACTCCTGTTATGATTGTTTCAGTGCACACTGCTAATGCTAAAAATTAAATACGAAAATTAAATAACAATAAAAATAAACTCAAATATAAAAACATAATAAAATAGAAAAATAAACAAAGAAAATAAAATAATTGCTTAAGAACAAACATAGGAGAATGTGCATTAAAATGCATTGATCAATCATCATTCCAAAATAAGAAAACATGTCTCTCAACTGATCAAAAAAGCTCACCCTACATAAAGAGGTCATCAATGAAGAAAAAGGTAGTATCTCTCACTCACGCACGCACGAATTCAAAGAACTCTCAAAATTTCATTATTCTTATCTGTATATTGCGATTGATATTGTGTACTCGTCACAATTGTGATAAAGCTTTTTAAAAGCAATTAGTTAACACACTTAAGTTATAAGTTGTAATTGTAGTACCTTGAGAAAACCGGATTGTGGTTGTTCTTGTATAGACTTAGACAGTTGTTTAAGTGTAAATTATTATCAAGATTTGATTAATGGATTAAGACCTCGTAAGAGAGGGGCGGAATCAGGGTGGACTAGAGTAGTTTGAGTTCAAATGAACTAGGATAACCCAACATGTCTTTTCTTGACTTATGTTTTTAAAAAACCCAATCAAACCCCTTATTGTGTTTTTTGTTACTTCACCTGAAACTTTTTTGGATTGGCTTCGATCACTCTCCTCATCAACATGAATCCCAAAATTTTCCCTGCATATACCCTAAAAGAACATTTGGCAGGATTTAGGCGCATGTCATACCTTTTCACTGACTGCAAGAAATCCTCTAAGTCGTCGACGTGACTATGCCCATCTCCCATCTTGATAATCATGTCTTCGACATATACCTCAAGATTTATCCCAATCTGGGAGGCGAAAACCGCACCCATGAGTCGATGGAATGTGGCACCATTGTTTTTTAGGACGAAAGGCATGATGTTGTAGTAGTAGTTTCCGTGGTTTGACATGAAGGTAGTTTTTTCCGCATATAGGGGATCCACCTTGATTTGGTTGTATCTTGAGTACGCCTCTAGGAAGCTCAAGAAATAGTAGCCTAATGATCCATCGATCAAATAATCAATATCTGGAAACGGATACGGGTCATTGGGGAAGGTGTCACTAAGACCCGTGAAGTATACGCACATAAACCATTTACTGTTGTCCTTTTATACAAGTACTATGTTGGCAAACTAAGTGGGGTATTTCGTCTCATTGATTAGTTCAGCACTAGATAGCTTTTCCACCTCTTCATCATTGGCGACCCTCTTTTCTTCGCCTACCTTTCGCTTCCTTTGCGCCACTGGTTTTGTGGATGTATGAATGGCAACACGATGGCTCACAAATTTGGTTTTTATGCCTAAGGTGCCTTAGGAAAATAGGTCTATGTTTCTTCTAAGTCGGTCGACTAGCTCTCATTCCTCCCATGCAGAAAAGGAGGTGCCTATCTTTGTTACTTGATGGGCGTGAGGTCTTATTTGGACTTCTTTCAAGTATTCTATGGTTGAGTCATTTCAGCTTCGCCCCCATGGGTTCTAACCCTCGAAGTCAATATTTGGAAATTCAAAAGGTTGGGCATCAACAAGGGCAAGTTCTTCTTTGTCTATTTCCAGGCTGCTCACATAACATTCGTGAGCTACTTGCTAATCTCCTCGAATGATGCCCACTATTGTAACACCCTTCTAAACCCCTTGGCAATTAATAATTAAATCAGAGTACATGCAATCAAGGGTGCCACAATTGATAATAATAAAATAATCATTATCCGTCAATGTCATGCATTCACCAAGAAACATCTTAACATAACTCATAATTCAAAATCTCATGTTTACACAGCGGAAATAAATCATCAAATTAGCGTCACATCATCAATGCATTAATCCTCAAATTAAATTAAACAAAATAGAGTTATTATCATAAACTCAAAAACATTGTGTTCCCCAGTGTTACATCTATCAAAGCATGACACCTGACGCTAACTAACATATTGACTTATGAGCTAATCCTCACCAAGTCGAAGGCGTTATCCTTAATCTGAAAATGACAACATGTAAGGGTGAGTCTCATCACAATTAACAAATATTATTGCATTCATAAACAACAAATATATCATAGTTATGTCATTCACCCAATCATTTCATATTCAGACGTTTCATCTTCACACATTCAAAAATCGTCGAGCCATAACATAAAATACATAATTCATATTATAAAAAGTCATGCATATGTATGAGACTGATACTATGCATGTGGTACCAACATCATCAATGGGAATACCCACCGACCGATCTAACCTCATCAAGATACGGCCCTGCCAGGACAATTCCACACAATGGGAATTATGCCCTTCACTAAATCCCAACATCATCAGGATTCAGCCCTCAGCAAATGTTTATGAATAAATGCAAACATATATAAAACATACTTATATCATCATTCTTTGAGTAACATCATCTCATACTTAAGTCATCATCATCATCATATCATTCTTATCAAAGCATGTTTATATATACATTAACATCACTCAATTAAATCATACATCAATCAATCATACAGATTATTTCATTCAATCCATCATAGTCCAAATGATACTCAAAACAGACCAATGGTTTAAAAGTTACGCATCACCAAACTTTCCAAATTCACAAACAGCACAAATCTGCATTTCACGCTGGTCATACGCGTACCATATGCGTACCAACAGAGTCAAAATTCTACAAAACACCCACCATACTGTTTACGGTGATTTCCGGTAAACAACCGCTAGTCCTCAAAACTATAAAATATACTTTGGTTACTCGCAAGATCGACTAGATTGATCCTAGGACATAGTCAAACAAATGTCTTTTGAAAAGAATCGATTCATGTTTGTCTGTTCTGACTTCGAAAAGACTTATTCTGTGATTCGATCTTATGAATGTTCACTTGAAACAATACTGGTCATACAAATTAATATGACTTTCGAAGAAATATAAGTAAAAGCATATAAATTGCAGAAAAGTAAAGTACAAGAATATAACACGCAGTAATGTAAAATGCAGGAATGTAAAGCGTTTCAAAAGGAAAGTCTAGATGTAATGAAACAAATGCAAGAAGATAAATAACAGAAAGTAAATGAAAGCGGTAATGGTGAAAAGATACTTGAATAAAGGAAAAACACAAATGTATTTAAATTGATGTTGGTGTCATACGTACATTTCTCAGCGAACTCGTTCTCTAAACACTTGATACTTGAGTGATTTGTGAGTGATTTGTACAAAATGAACACACGGAATCCTAACATTAAGACCCTTATTTATAATAGTTTCGACCCTAACGGTCCTACACTAATCTAATGCCACGTTGCCCACAAGAATCCCAGGGATGCCATCTGTCTTCGTGCGGTTACATAAACTACTTCGAAATTCAAATCATCCCGCCTGAATCTTCTTTCAATACGTGGCAACGCAACCAGAATCAAGAATGCCACGAAGACACGTTCAACCTCAGTACTTTACGTATTTTCGCAAAAACGTTTAAGTCTTTTAAAGATATCCCTTTTTGAATCAGCTCCAAGTCTAACCATCTTTACTCCAACTTAAACAACATCCTCGAAAACATGGCCATTAGTAGCCATTTTAATCTTAGGAATGGTCATCAGTAACCATCTTCCTTTGAATTCTTCCTCTCCAAAGAATATTCTTCTCGAACGAAATCTCCAGCCAACAAATTGCCCCAAATAAATGCCTGTTTCGAAAAACAAGAGAAATAGGCGTTTCTTGTTATAACGAGATTTCGTTTTTCTCACTTCTTAGAGTTCCAAGACAACTGACTAACGTCATAATCATTTATGGATCCTCTTTCAAAACGTCTTGTCATTTTCAAAGATGTCTTCTCAGAACTTACATTCCCACGTTCTGTCATTACCTCATGATCATTACTCCTATATACTAGGAGTAAGGCTAATAATTATTCGACCGCCGTTGGATTAAATCAACATCTGCCGCGTGTCTTTGACTTTTACCCAAAAGGTTTAAAAGGGTTTCCGTTAAACCTTTAAATACTTGAACTCCTACCCTCGCATAACTTCCACTTCTATTTTCTTTATCCTCACCATAAAAGAGAAAAATCTTCTTTGGCCTTGTTTAACCTATTTCCCAAATAAAATTCACT
>NC_081184.1:60260293-60372328 GCF_029867415.1 Vicia villosa | reverse complement strand
AGTTGGCTAAATTTTGGGAAAATGCATGAAACCAACATTGTTCAAAATTGCATTTTTTCCAAATGGGGCCAAGTTTTCAGCATTCAAACATCATTTCCATGTTACTATGGGCCTCCCACGACCAAGACTAAGCCCATATCATTTTTATCCATTTTTGGCATGATTTTATCTTACTTTAAGATTAAAATTAAAAGGAAAATGCATGGATAATGGTAGCTTAACTTCCAAGCATGACTCACCACAAAGAATCTCTGATTTTTGCAGAAGATTGGAGAGCAAGGCAAGTGCATTGAAGGCAAGTCAAGACTTGGTCAAAAATTCAAGGTTTTTAATATTTAAAAACCAAACTTTCAACAAAGGCAACAAGGCAACTTAGCTTCAATTATAAGCATTCAAATGCTTATATATAGCTTAGCATACTTCAGTAACAAAGGGAGACAAGTTCAGAACAAAAGAATAGTGTATAACATACTTGTACTCACTTGTTCTTTTTCAAGGAAATTTAAAATTCGAATTTTAATTTCCAGCTGGTTTCAGTTCAAACTAAACACTTAAACATCATCTCTAAGATTCACTGAAACTATTCAAATCATTTCCAAGTCTTAAAACCCACTGAATCGAGCTATACAAGCCACGGTTGGTGCAAACTAAGATTGACTCATATCTGATCATACACGTAAATCTAGCACGATGTAATTGCATATTTATGTTTGGTTTGAAGCTCTGGTCGTTTCTGGAGCTTCAATTGGATTTCCATGACTGTTTGATGCATCTGCCATTTTAGGGTTTCATAGCTCAAAATTAGGGTTTCCTGAAATAGGCCAAATTATAGGTTCAAATAGGTTCCATTGAATTCGTATGAACCAGACGAACTTAACCATGGTATCGCGCCAGATTAATGCTTCGTTTTACTTGCATTCGCTATTTTTTGCAGGTGTAATAGATGGAAGCTTTTACACCACCTGCAAACGCAAGGTGTAAAAGACTGGGTCTGGTGAAGAAGATGATGCGTGGCTCCTTCCTATTGGCCAGGGCGCGCGCGTGTTTTTATTTTAAAAAATTTCTGATCCAATGCTTTGCAGCTCACGCTTGTGCCATGTGTCTCAATTTGAACACCATCTGATCTCATTGATCCACCATCCAACGCTCCAGACACGCAGTTCCATGCTATGGCCCCTCAATCAAACCACACAGGATTAGTATCCTTTTATTTCTATTTTATTTTCTATTTTATTTTAATTTCTTTGTTAAATTAATTAAAAATCTTTTTAAAAATTCAAAAAAATCCCACAAAAAAATATTTTAGACTTCTAAAAATATATATTATTTTCTGAAATAAAAATATTTTATTTTCTTCAAAATTTCAATATTTTGTATAATTAATTAGTATATATTTATATATTTGCTTTTTAATTATTCTAACCAATCAAAAAATCATAAAAAAAATTGTTCTTAATGTTAAAAATTATTTATATATTATAAACTAATTTTGTACATATTTTGAATAATTTTATCTTTAAGTTTTAATTATTTGTATAATTATTTATATAATTATGTTCTAATTAACTTAAAAAATCCAAAAACAATTTCAAAAATTCCAAAAAAAATTAATTTTGTTCTAAAATCAATTAACAAACATTTTGTACATATTTTTAAACTTATTTGCTAGGTTTAATCATATTTCCATCTTTTCTTTATTTTAAATTAATTAATAATGCATTAATTATATTTAAAATAAATCACAAAAATACAAAAATATGCCTTTTATTTCTTGCAATTTAAAATTCCTAGATAAATGTATAGGATGTCAAATTCATGTAAATAGGCTAGTTTACATTTCCCGCACAATCGATGTAATAGCGTAGATTTACTTTCTGCACTTTACATTTCCGCACTTTAATTTCCAGCACCCATATAAACTGCGTGTATGTCAAAGATAAAACTGAACCGTTAGATCACTAACTTCAAAGATAAATATCTGAATTCAGTCACAATCACATTTGCACCTCCTAGGGTAACCCCTTTTCAATCTTTTCAAAATCAAAGTTACATCTCTATTGTTTCGAGTACAAAATCGAACCTTTTGTTTATATCCGACGAATGGACAGATTTTTAAAGGGAACAAGGATAAAGACCTCCTAACTCAGGGTAGACCTCCTAGTTTGCTTGCTCAAAATCAAAACAAACAAAATTCTCATACACTGTTGTTTTTCAAAACAAATTTTCCGAAAGACAATATTTTGTATACATCCAAACACGGATCATTACAAAATTAACGATCTTTTCAAAACATCTTTCGAAAGATAAACAAGCATTTGTATATATCCGCACAAGGATCATTACAAATTCTATTTGCAAAGGTATTTCAAAAACACAGGTAAAGCATTCCGAATCAATTGAAAAGTAAAGCAAATGAGCTAAGCAAACTAAAGAGCCCATGGATAACCATGGATACAAAGGGTGCTAACACCTTCCCTTTGTATAACCTACCCCCTTACCCAGAATCTCTCAAAGGTCTTTTTTCTGTTTCTTTTATAAACCTTTCCTTCATTGGATAAAATAAAAGGTCGGTGGCGACTCTGTAAACTTTTTCAAAAGCGACGCGAAAGCGTCCGATCGACAAAAAGGAGTCAGTTCACGTATCCCACGCCACGGAGGGGTATGGCCCGAAAGGACGGCCCACAGAACTGGCGACTCTGCTGGGGACTACAAATTCAAAATGTTTTCAAAAGGGGTTACCTTTAGAGTATAGATCATTTCGATGTTTTCAATTGTTTGATCTGATTGCTTTACTTTTCACAGGTTTGCTTGGGTACTGTGCTTGTGTGAAAGATTCTAACCCGAATCTCGAGATACCTTAAGTATATGACAATAGACCAAGGAAACTGTACGGCATGTACCGATACGGTTGATCTGGTAGTCATCGTTAGTGTGATACTTTGGTTTATACTGATGTCCCTTGAAAGCGATCAAGGAGTATATTAGGCTTCCGAAGTGTCATTAACACTAATTTGTCTTAGAACCTTTTAGTTGAACTTGACTTGTGGCCTATTAAGTGGCTAGCTTTGAAATTGATCGAAGCTAGTTATCCTCGAGGAATATTCTTGATCGGCCGTCCGAGCGCCGTATTGAGATGTTGTCTCCAAGGATCATAGAACCCGAATACTATTCTAGGACAGGTTTTCAACCAACTCAACTTCAGAGGGGAGGGTATCACCTATCAACCTCATGCAAGCCTTTAAACCTAAGGCTATTGTTTGATTTGTTTTTGTGTGCCACATGTTTGCATCATAAACACATCACTACACATTTCAAGGATCAAAGAGTTTACTTTTGTTTTTGCAGGTAATGGCTCCCGCCACCAGAGATTACATCCGAATCAACATCTCAACGATACCGTCTGAGCTCAAAGTCTTGGTAGCAGAATTCCCCAGGAATGCTCAATTCACTGAAAAGCATGGTCACCTACTCCATTTGGTTACCTCAAAGTTTGAAGAAGACATGATACGGGTCCTGTTCCAGTTCTTCGACCCTGAACATCATTGCTTCACATTTCCTGATTACCAGTTGGTACCCACTTTGGAAGAATTCTCTGAATTAATTGGATTACCAATCCGAGATCAATTACCTTTCACTGGTTTAGAAAGAAAACCAAAACCTGAAGTCATTGCTGCTGCTTTACATCTGCAAAAGTCAGAAATCAAATCCAATTGGGAAACAAAGAGTGGAGTTGAGGGTTTGCTTGCCAAATTCTTACTGGAAAAGGCTCGACTACTGCTAGAAAACAAAAGTTATCCAGCTTTTGAAGAAGTTATGGCACTTTTAATCTATGGGTTGGTTTTATTCCCAAATCCCGACCAGTTCATAAGTGTACACATCATCAACCTTTTCCTAATCCGTAACCCGGTACCAACATTGCTGGGAGACATCCTACACTCTCTACACACTCGTACCATGAAGAAACGAGGAACTCTCATGTGCTGTATACCACTACTGGCTAGGTGGTTTACATGTCATCTTCCCCGATCAGTACTGAGAAATGAACAAAGAGCACAATGGTCTTACAGAATCATGTCTTTATCTCATTCAGATATCCGATGGAACAACTTCTTTCAAAGAGACATTACTATCATTGATCATTGTGGAGAATACCCTAATGTGCCACTCCTTGGCATTAAAGGAGGTATCACTTACAATCCCTCTCTAGCTCTACGCCAATTCGGATATGCAAGAAGCAACGGTCCTCATGACATGATTATCCGTGGCATTGTGTTTGATTACGAGAATGATTCTCACAGACACCGACGAAGATTCATACAGGCTTGGGACAGTGTCTATAGAATAGAAAGCAAAACTCTGGGGCAATGGAATTCTATTCCTATGGAACTTTACCTCAGATGGGTGCGTACTCATGCTCAAAAACTCATGATGCCCTATCCCGCTGTTCTACCTGTGACTATCGAATCAGAAGTCGAAGGTTACGAACCTCAAGTTATTCTACACCCGGATATGCCAACTGACTTGGAAGAGTTGCAAAAATCCTGGGTTCAACTCAAAGAGGAAAGAGACACCTTCAAAGAACACTGTCAGGACTATGAGAGAAGGCTATTCGAGCTCACCAGACAGCTTCAAGAAGAACAAAGAATCAACGCATTCCTGGGGACAAAGAGAAAGCGTCCACGGGAGACCTGAAGGATCATTCCATTTTATTTCTGTCTTGTAAGCCCAAATGAGGCAAATAAAAAAGAAGCAAAAAAAAAAGAAGCAGAAAAAGAAAAAAGAAATAAATTGATTAACTAACGTTTGTTTCTTCTTTAACAAATCTAAACTCTAAGATCCTTGAAAAATTGCACACACATTTCACTTCATGCATTGCATATACATTTCATACATTGCATTCATATACATTGCATTTGCATTTCATACATTGCATACACATGGCATCCAGTCATACACATTTCATAACAGGTTCTCATGACGGGTTTCTCATCTCTTCGCTGTTTATTTCAGTCAGAAGAGATGGAATCTGAGGCAAGCATCAAGAATCTCGAAGTACAGAATGCCCAAGTTCAAGTGGCAATTCTGGAACTGGCAAAGGGGCAACAAGAGCTGAAAGCCCTGATACTCAAGAAGAAGAAGAAGCCCAAAGAATCTGCAGGCTTGAGTTACCTGAGAAGGAAGATCAAGATCCCTGTCAAAAAGATCAAAAAGCCACCAATCCCTGAAATAGTCGGTGATGGTGAACAAGAAGATAATCAAAGCAACCAGGGTTCTGCTAAACCCTCTCTCTCTTCAAATGAAGAAGAAGATCATTCTGGAGACGAACAGGATAATGACAAATACCAACAGTTGGAGGATCGTATGAAAGCTATGGAAATACAAAAAATACCTGGCTTAGATTTCAATGATCTGGGACTCGTGTCGGATGTTGTCATCCCTCCAAAATTCAAAGTTCCAACCTTTGCAAAGTATGATGGAGTTTCTTGTCCAAAACTACATTTGAGATCTTATGTGAGGAAGATACAACCTCATACAACAGATAACAAATTGTGGATTCACTTTTTCCAAGAAAGTCTGTCAGGTACACAACTCGAATGGTACTACCAGCTAGAAAATACCAAGGTTCATACTTGGGAAGAATTAGCTGCTGCTTTTTACAAACAGTACCAATACAATGCTGATCTTACACCCACTCGTACTCAATTGCGAGGCATGTCCATGGGACCAAAAGAAAGTTTCAAAGAGTATGCACAAAAGTGGAGAGATATGGCTGGAAGGGTTCAACCACCCTTATCTGATCGCGAACTAGTCGACATGTTCATGAGCACTTTAACTGGCCCATTCTATAGCCATTTGCTGGGAAGTTCATCATCAGGTTTCACTGACCTAATACTGACCGGAGAACGTGTCGAAAGTGGCATTCGAAATGGAAAAATTCAAGTAGGATCCTCCTCTGGTACTACAAAAAGGCCCATCAGAAATGAGGTCAATACAGCGCAAATTCAGACAAGTCACAAAAGTGATCAGCATCAATCTGTAGGGGCAGTTATGATCTCCGCATCTGCACCTCAAAAAGATCAACAGCCAAAATATACGCATCGACCAGATGCACCAAGAAGAACTTTCACCAAAATCAACATGCCAATCTCTCAGGCATTGCAGCACTTGCTTAAAGCGGATCTGATCACATTAAGGGGTCCTCCGAAGAATGTCAATACTTCTTCTCTGAATTATCGCCCTGATGCAACATGTGCCTATCATTCAAACTGTCCAGGACATGACGCAGATCACTGCTGGGCCCTGAAAAACAAAATCCAAGACATGATAGATGCTGGTGAAATTGAGTTCGATCCTCCAGAAACTCCAAATGTCATCACAGCACCTATGCCAAAGCATGACAAAACTGTTAATGCTATCATAGACACAGTTTACATTTATGATGTGAACGAATTATCAACTCCACTCTGCGAAGTCAAAGGAAAGTTAATCCAAGCTGGTTACTTTCCAGGGTGTGACCCCGACTGCTTTTATTGCTCTTGCCTGCCCAATGGTTGTGAAAATCTGAGGATGGGAATTCAAAAATGGATGGATCGCCGTATCATTATGTTTGAGAGGCTCCCTTCTATGGACGTACTGTGCGAAGTCTTTGCCAACGGGATAAGAATAGAGGATGCCTCAGTGATATCCAGCTTACCATTCAAAATCTCTGCCAAGGCTCCATTCAAACTTTCTGCTACACTCAAAGTGGCATCAGTAGTCATTGCTAGACCAACTCCATTTCCATACTCCTCAGACAAAGCTGTCCCATGGGGATATGACACTAATGTTTACATTCATGGAGTTAAGCAGGATCCCTCGACTAAAGAGGACGCAACACTAATTACTTCAGCTGTAAGTAACATTGCGGGCACCAGCAAGATCACGAGAAGTGGAAGAATCTTTTCACCAGAAATTTCTCCAAATATTGCTGCTAGTCCAATCCAGGTTCCAATTCCTATTCCAGATATCAACACTCGAGGCAAAGAGCCACTGATCGAACCAGTTCAAAATCCGGTAGAGATCACTGCTGAGGATCCATCAAAGCAAGAAATGGACGAAATATTGAAAATCATCTGCAAAAGTGATTACAATATTGTCGAACAACTGGGGCATACTGCTTCAAAAATCTCAATGTTATCTCTGCTAAAATATTCAGAAGCTCATGCTAAAGCTCTAATGAAGTTCCTTCAAGCTGCGCATGTGCCTCAAGAAATCCCAATCGACCAATTTGAGAATTGTGTCGCCAGTCTTACAGTGCCCAATGGTCTTGGTTTCTCTGATGTGGATCTAACTCCTGCTGGAAGAAATCACAACAAGGCCCTGCACATCTCTATCGAATGCAACGGCACCACTCTGTCTCATGTGCTAATAGACAATGGTTCCTCTCTAAACGTGTTACCAAAGGTAATACTGGAAAAACTTGACTTCAAAGGAGTTGTGCTACAACCAAGTAATGTGGTTGTAAGAGCCTTCGATGGGTCAACAAGAACGGTGTACGGAGAAGTTAAGCTCCCAATCAGAGTGGGCTCTCAAACTTTCGATGTTATCTTTTCCGTAATAGACGTTCTTCCAACATACTCCTGTTTACTAGGACGCCCTTGGATACATGGGGCAAACGCTGTAACTTCTACCCTGCATCAGAAGTTAAAATACCCAGTAAAAGGAAAGGTTGTCACAGTCTATGGCGAAGAAGAATATATGGTCAGTCACTTGAGCAACGACAAGTATGTTGAGATGGAGGGCGAATCCATCGAAACTCCGTATCAAGCTTTTGAGGTTGTATCTCCAGATATCTCTACCACCAAGCATATTCCTGCTACTCCAGCTACAACTATGGCTTCTCTCAAAGATGCCAAAGCCATGATTGAACAGGGTGATCGCACAGTATGGGGACAACTCCCTGATATACCCTACAAGTCCGACAAGCTAGGTCTGGGCTATAATGGTGAAAATCAAAAGAATGATCAAAATCCTCGCTCTGAAGGGTTAATATCACACTTCGCCAGCCAAGAAGTAAACGCCATTGATGATGAAGGGACATACTTGAACCACATCATTCAGCCATATCCAGACGAAATTCCACCCATTACCATGGGAATGTGGGATGCTGTGGGAGGACCAAATGACGGTTACAACTACCAGTATATCACACCTCAGAATTCTTACATTGCTCTGGAAGATCTTACTCCAACAGAAGAGGGTAATCAAAATGACGGAAGTATCACAAGTCCCGTCACTCAGCAATATCAAAATCCACCCAAAGAAGTATGGGACACGCTAGGAGAACCCAGCGGCAAATACGACTATATGGTGAAATATTCCGCTCCTCCGAGCTTTTCAACTCCCATCAAAGACATTGTCCCGACTGGATGGGACGAACAGTACGACGACAACTTCGCTCTTGAAGAAGCCAGGAAGATGCCAAACAACGAAGGTTATTTTCTGTCACAGTACACTCCTTATCAGGATGCACAAGTCTCTATTCAAAACATCATTCCTACTGCATGGGACGGCCTTATCGAGCATCTCGCTCAGCCAATAGAGGGACCTCCACCTGGATTCTCATATCCAACAAATCATCCAACTTATCCTGAGGAATTACCTACGCATTTTCCCACTAGCGGAATCAATGCTACGGAAGACGAAAAGAACAACTGCAACTGGAACAGCTGGGTGCTCCCTGCTAACAACGGTGGATTGAACAACTGGAAAGCAGAGGATGTGATCTCCTTTGATCAGGAGTAAATGCCATTTCCTGTTTTCTTTGTGTATATTGTGCAAAGATAAAAGTGGTTCCTGAACAATCGAACCATGAGCTTGAAAGCCGTGTGCCTTAGCACAACGGTCCTTCTATAAAAAGGGTTTGTCATATCATGATTATGTGCATTCAATAAGATCATGGGATGCTTGCATGTTCAAAATTTTGTGATCCTTTTTCTTTCTTTATTCGCTTTCAAATAGCTATGTTTTTCTCTTCATACACACTCACATATCTACCATGCAGATTCACATACACGCTGGATCCAGTCAATAACGACTCTGCTATTGCCCGTCATGACTTTGAAAATCCGATCTACCAAACTGAGGACGAAAGTGAGGAAGATTGTGAAGTGCCAAGAGAAATTGCAAGACTTCTAGAACAAGAAGAAAAAGCCATACAGCCTCATGAGGAGCCGATTGAGGTCATCAACTTGGGCAGTGACGAAGAAAAGAAAGAGGTCAGAATTGGGGCTGACTTAGAAAACAGTGTCAAGCAAAGACTGATTCAATTGTTGCAAGACTACGCCGAGATATTCGCCTGGTCTTATCAAGATATGCCTGGCCTTGACACGGACATTGTAGTTCATCGCCTGCCAATCAAAGAAGGAAGCACTCCGGTCAAACAGAGACTGCGAAGGAGTAAGCCTGATATGTCAAAAAAGATCAAAGACGAGGTTGAAAAACAATTCAATGCCGGATTCCTAAAAGTTGTAAGTTATCCTCCTTGGATAGCTAACATCGTGCCTGTACCCAAAAAAGACGGGAAAGTCAGAATGTGTGTAGACTACAGAGATCTGAACCGGGCAAGCCCCAAAGATGATTTCCCTTTACCACACATCGATGTACTGGTTGACAATACCGCACAATGCAAGGTATTCTCCTTTATGGACGGATTCTCAGGGTACAATCAAATCAAGATGGCACCCGAAGACATGGAAAAAACAACCTTCACAACTCCCTGGGGAACCTTTTGTTACAAAGTAATGCCCTTTGGTCTAAAAAATGCTGGAGCTACCTATCAACGAGCAATGGTAACACTATTTCATGATATGATTCATCAGGAAATAGAGGTGTATGTCGATGACATGATCGCAAAATCCAACACCGAAGAAGAACATTTGAGTCATTTACACAAGCTGTTTGACAGACTCAAGAAATACAGATTGCGACTGAACCCGAACAAGTGTACCTTTGGAGTAAGATCCGGTAAACTCTTAGGTTTCATCGTCAGCAGTAAAGGTATTGAGGTTGATCCTGCCAAGGTCAAAGCCATTCAAGAAATGCCTATACCCCGTACCGAGAAACAAGTCAGAGGATTCTTGGGACGTCTAAACTACATAGCCAGATTCATTGCCCATATGACTCCTACTTGTGTGCCAATCTTCAAATTACTGAAGAAAGATCAAGTGGAAAGATGGAATGACAAATGCCAGTTAGCCTTTGATAAAATCAAAGAATACCTTCAAAAACCGCCAATCTTGTTACCTCCTGTGGAAGGCAGACCTCTGATAATGTACCTAACTGTGTTAGAAGATTCAATGGGGTGTGTACTCGGACAACATGACGATTCCGGTCAAAAGGAGCACGCAATCTACTATCTTAGCAAAAAGTTTACCGATTGTGAAACAAGATACTCACTACTCGAAAAAACTTGCTGTGCCTTAGCATGGGCGGCTCGCCGACTAAGACAGTATATGCTAAATCACACCACTTTCCTGATCTCCAAGATGGATCCAATCAAATACGTGTTCGAAAAACCTGCTCTCTCTGGAAGGATTGCAAGATGGCAAATGATCCTAACAGAATATGACATTCAATACACTTCGCAAAAAGCAATCAAAGGAAGTGTGGTAGCTGATCATTTAGCTCATCAAGCAGTAGATGATTATCAGGCATTGAACTTTGACTTCCCAGACGAAGACATTATGCTAGTCAATGACTACAAACAACCAGGATCCCGATGGACTATGGTTTTTGACGGAGCTTCTAATGCGCTCGGCAATGGCATCGGAGCTGTGATCATTTCCCCCACAGGAGGTCATACACCCTTCACCGCCAGATTGTGTTTCAATTGCACCAACAATATAGCCGAATACGAAGCATGCATTCTGGGCCTCAAAGCTGCAATTGATCTAAAAATCAAATTCCTTGAAGTCTACGGAGACTCGGCCTTGGTAATCTACCAAGTCAAAGGGGAATGGGACACAAAGCACCCAAATCTAATTCCATACAAAGAACATGTGTTGAGTTTGATTCCTTACTTCGAGGAGATCACTTTCGAACACATCCCACGCGAAGAAAATCAACTAGCTGATGCCTTAGCTACCATGTCATCCATGTTCAAAGTCAATTGGGACGACGAAGCTCCTATGATCACCATTTACAGGCAAGACGAACCAGCCTATTGCAATGAGGTCGATACCGAACAAATGGAAGACAAACCATGGTTCCATGAAATACAAAGGTATCTCGAAACCCAGAAGTACCCTGAAGGGGCATCCATTAACGACAGAAAGTTTCTAAGGAGGTTTGCCTCCAAATTCTTCCTAAGCAATGGAACTTTGTACAAGCGCAACCATGACTCGACTTTACTTCGTTGCGTAAATAAGAAGGAAGCAGAACAAATCATGGAAGACATACACAATGGTACCTTCGGTACTCATTCCAACGGACATACAATGGCTAAAAAGATCCTGAGAGCAGGTTACTACTGGTCTACCATGGAGACAGATTGCCATCATCATTCCAAAACTTGTCACAAATGCCAGATATATGCCGACAAAGTGCATGTACCTCCAGTTCCATTAAACGTTCTGACGGCTCCTTGGCCTTTCGCAATGTGGGGTATTGATATGATTGGAGAAATCAAACCTACTGCTTCCAACGGACATCGCTTTATCCTGGTCGCTATTGACTACTTCACAAAGTGGGTAGAGGCAGCTTCATATGCTTCTGTCACCAAGAATGTGGTAGCCAGGTTTATCAAGCACAATCTCATTTGTCGGTACGGCATCCCCGAAAGGATCATCACTGACAATGGCACGAATCTAAACAACAAAATGATTACTGAACTCTGCACGCAGTTCCAGATCAAACATCATAATTCTTCTCCATATCGACCAAAGATGAACGGCGCTGTCGAAGCCGCCAACAAAAACATCAAGAAAATCATACAAAAGATGACAGTAACCTACAAAGACTGGCATGAGATGTTACCTTTTGCTCTTCATGGTTATCGCACATCTGCGCGTACTTCAACAGGGGCAACTCCATTCTCGTTAGTCTACGGTATGGAAGCAGTTCTCCCAATCGAAATCCAGATTCCTTCCTTAAGGATCATGAAAGAAGCCGATCTAGACGAAGACGATTGGATTCAAACTCGATTCGACCAAATACACTTGATCGATGAGAAAAGACTTGCAGCTATCTGTCATGGCCAGCTATACCAAAAGCGCATGATCAAAGCATTCAACAAGAAAGTCAAAAGTCAAGCATACCAAACTGGTGGCTTGGTTATCAAACGCATCATCTTACCACAAGGTGATCCCAGAGGCAAATGGACCCCCACCTACGAGGGACCATTCATAATCAAGAAAATATTCTCCGGCGGTGCCATGTTGCTTACCACCATGGATGGCGAGGATTTCCCACACCCTGTGAATGCGGACATAGTCAAAAAGTACTTTGCTTAAAAAAAAGATACAGCTCGCTAAGTTGAAAACCTGAAAGGGCAACTTAGGCAAAAATGAGCGTCTCGGTGGATTGAAAACCCGAAAGGGCGATCCAGGCAAAAATTAGAGACAAAACAAATACAATCCCGGTAGGCTGAAAACCTGAAAGGGCAGCCTAGGCAAAAATTAGGGAATAAAGCATACAACTATGTCCCGCTCAGCTGCCTACTCACCGACAAGGTTCAACACCTCAAAGACACCGATCAGTCCAATCACTTTCTTCCAACAAGTGAGGGATGAGATGCTCGAAGACAGATTGGCAATAGCAGAATTGAAACTTGACTGGATCGTTCTCACATAGCTATTTCTTTTCATAAATACTTTTCAAAACTTTCTGACAATTTCCTACTTCTAGGATTGTTGTCTCCCTATACTAATCCGCCTATCACGGCACCTTTTCAAAAATCAATGCAGCTTATAACTAACATTTTCATTTTTTCTGTTTTGAATACGCGAGCATCCCAATGATATTTTGAATGAACATATGCATTTGAATATGATTGATGTTTACCAGGAAAAACAGGAATAGCATTCCGGACATGTCCCAATTATTTGGACATTATCCTAAACCAGCATCAGAAGGAAGTTTCCCCAATGGAGACACATTCCTCAACAAATCCCTCAAAAAGATTTTTCTTTCGAAAGAAGTCTTATTCCCCAGCAGGGTTGTTCCAGATTACTGTCTTCAGAAGGTGTGATCTCCGCACCCAAACTTGGTCAGATAGTGCATCGGAGGATTATGCATTTTCCTCATTCCCATTTGAAAGGGCATCAGAACTTCCAGTTACCTTTGGTTCCCCAAGCAGTAGTCAAAGATCCTTCAATAGAATATCCTGGTTCTCAAAGAATTTCCCCAACCCAGGGTACTCAAGCGAGACAGAAGATCATCAACAACCACGATGCCTTCACTTCCAAATGGCTAGCAGGGATTTATTTTCCCAATCACAATGCCTTCATTTCTTGACGACTAAGCTGGGATTTATTTTCCCAATCAGGAGCTTGACACGCTCTAAGCTGCATAAACCATGCATCACATTCACACTCATATTCACATTCACAATCATGCATCATACGCATATTCATACACAACATAACTTGCATATTTCTCCTCTAGCTCGAGGATCTCATATCATACATGCATCATAGACATCGCATATTATTAACTTGATTTTTCAGGTAGACAGATGTCTTCAGCAAAGATGTTCTCACTCACATGCAGTGTTCATCCTGAATCTTATTCAGACAAGCAGTCCTTTCAGATACAATCAAACCAAAGATTCACTCTGAAGAACTCTCATTTTCAACTCATTGCTAGTCTAAGGCGATACCTCAGACGGTTCCAGAACGATCTAGCATTTCAGATCTAAGGCGATACCTCCGACGGTTCCAGAACGATCTAGCATTTCAGATCTAAGGCGATACCTCAGACGGTTCCAGAACGATCTAACATTGCAGATCTAAGGCGATACCTCCGACGGTTCCAGAACGATCTAGCATTTCAGATCTAAGGCGAAACCTCCGACGGTTCCAGAACGATCTAACATTGCAGATCTAAAGTGATACCTCAGACGGTTCCACAATGATCAACTTTCAAATCCTTCATCAAGATATAATCAACGGATTCATTCTGGTGAACAAACCATCAACACATTGTCCAGGTGGCATCCGAAAGCCCATCTCAGGTAATGTTTCAATCTGCCAACAACATTTCACAGACAACATTCAAATGCAACTTCCAACATCTCTGCTGATCAAGGTAAGTGCAAATTTTCAGGGCATCTATTTATTCAATCATCTTCTACCCTCAGATTTCAGACAATCTCTTCAGGTTTAAGAAGATTGAATAGGGGCAACTGTTATACCCCAAAATTTGCCCACTTCTTTTTTCAGGAAAGTTTCAATATGAAAACTAAGAGTCTCATATAAACATGGATTTTTCAAAATATCCTGACATATGAAGAACTTGGTTTTCAGAATTTTTCTTACACAGTAACTTGGCTTACAGTGGAATTTATTCTTACGCAAACGCCAAATACTGTTCTTTACCTCACAAATACTATTTATTTATTTTACAGATAAATAGTACTAACACAGTTCATGCAGGGTTAAATCTTTTTGCAGGCGCAAAAGCAGGAAACTCACACTGTACTGGTAACAATTGTTTTTGGTTTCCCACTAACTTTTGTACTATATTCCATTATTTTCAAAATCTTTTCAAATCTCTTTTTCAAAAATCAAATCTTAACTTGTGTGTTTTCTGCCAGTCAAATATTTCTATTTCTGTGCAGTAAACAATTTTCAGGTTATTATCGGTAATTTTGCCCGCATACCGTAAATACCAGTTATTTATTATGTTTCTGTTTCTAACAAGTCATGTAAATAAATTTTCATGCTTCACATATAACAAAAAAACAAAAATAACAACAAAAAAAAGAAAATTAACTTTGACAGTTGATTTTTTCACTTTAACTGCTGCTTCAGTACACGAACAGTCGGTTGACAGACAAACTGCAGACAGTACAATTCACAGTGATTTGTACAATCAATCAAATCAATCATTCACAATTCAAATTTCCAAGATTTTTGTGTTAGAAGTCTTCTGAATATCACGCGATTAGCAGAAACTCAGCACTGCACAAAAATCAGGTACGCTTAACTGCCTCCTATACAGACAGTCCCTAATCAGGGTTTTTTCTTGTTTTAACAGGAGCAACAAGTTTTTGAGAGCTCAAATGGATTTCATATACATCCATACATCTCAAAGTACCATCATACAAATTTTCAAACTTCAATTCACTCAGACGCACCGTCAGCAGCTCAAACAGTCAACAGACGACCCGTTTGACCAAAAAAGTCAACTGACAGTCAAAAATGAAATTTTTTGTCAAAGTCCATATTTTGTCAAAGGATTCAACATTTGATCATTGGATGATCACAATTCATCAAGGAAAGATCAAAAATCAACAAAACCCTAAGATTCAAAATTAGGGTTTTTGCCTGAAAAGTCAACTCAACTTTGACTGATCATAACTCTCTCATCCTTCATCCAAAAAATTCAAACCAAAGCTTGTTTTGAAGGAAATTCAATTATCTTTCAAATGCCATTGATCCCATGGTCATTGGATTCACCATTTGAAAAATATGATCAAAGACATTACAGGTCATTTTCAAAGTCAACAAAAAGACACTTTTTTCAAAAGGACACACAAGGAGCTTCAAAAATCATTTTGACATGAGACCAAAGACATTGGTTAGAGGACTCTTTGAGGTTTCTAAAAAGTGCAAGATCTCCTTCATATGACAAAAATTGAAGGATTTACACCTTGTTGAAGTTGGCTAAATTTTGGGAAAATGCATGAAACCAACATTGTTCAAAATTGCATTTTTTCCAAATGGGGCCAAGTTTTCAGCATTCAAACATCATTTCCATGTTACTATGGGCCTCCCACGACCAAGACTAAGCCCATATCATTTTTATCCATTTTTGGCATGATTTTATCTTACTTTAAGATTAAAATTAAAAGGAAAATGCATGGATAATGGTAGCTTAACTTCCAAGCATGACTCACCACAAAGAATCTCTGATTTTTGCAGAAGATTGGAGAGCAAGGCAAGTGCATTGAAGGCAAGTCAAGACTTGGTCAAAAATTCAAGGTTTTTAATATTTAAAAACCAAACTTTCAACAAAGGCAACAAGGCAACTTAGCTTCAATTATAAGCATTCAAATGCTTATATATAGCTTAGCATACTTCAGTAACAAAGAGAGACAAGTTCAGAACAAAAGAATAGTGTATAACATACTTGTACTCACTTGTTCTTTTTCAAGGAAATTTAAAATTCGAATTTTAATTTCCAGCTGGTTTCAGTTCAAACTAAACACTTAAACATCATCTCTAAGATTCACTGAAACTATTCAAATCATTTCCAAATCTTAAAACCCACTGAATCGAGCTATACAAGCCACGGTTGGTGCAAACTAAGATTGACTCATATCTGATCATACACGTAAATCTAGCACGATGTAATTGCATATTTATGTTTGGTTTGAAGCTCTGGTCGTTTCTGGAGCTTCAATTGGATTTCCATGACTGTTTGATGCATCTGCCATTTTAGGGTTTCATAGCTCAAAATTAGGGTTTCCTGAAATAGGCCAAATTATAGGTTCAAATAGGTTCCATTGAATTCGTATGAACCAGACGAACTTAACCATGGTATCGCGCCAGATTAATGCTTCGTTTTACTTGCATTCGCTATTTTTTGCAGGTGTAATAGATGGAAGCTTTTACACCACCTGCAAACGCAAGGTGTAAAAGACTGGGTCTGGTGAAGAAGATGATGCGTGGCTCCTTCCTATTGGCCAGGGCGCGCGCGTGTTTTTATTTTAAAAAATTTCTGATCCAATGCTTTGCAGCTCACGCTTGTGCCATGTGTCTCAATTTGAACACCATCTGATCTCATTGATCCACCATCCAACGCTCCAGACACGCAGTTCCATGCTATGGCCCCTCAATCAAACCACACAGGATTAGTATCCTTTTATTTCTATTTTATTTTCTATTTTATTTTAATTTCTTTGTTAAATTAATTAAAAATCTTTTTAAAAATTCAAAAAATCCCACAAAAAAATATTTTAGACTTCTAAAAATATATATTATTTTCTGAAATAAAAATATTTTATTTTCTTCAAAATTTCAATATTTTGTATAATTAATTAGTATATATTTATATATTTGCTTTTTAATTATTCTAACCAATCAAAAAATCATAAAAAAAATTGTTCTTAATGTTAAAAATTATTTATATATTATAAACTAATTTTGTACATATTTTGAATAATTTTATCTTTAAGTTTTAATTATTTGTATAATTATTTATATAATTATGTTCTAATTAACTTAAAAAATCCAAAAACAATTTCAAAAATTCCAAAAAAAATTAATTTTGTTCTAAAATCAATTAACAAACATTTTGTACATATTTTTAAACTTATTTGCTAGGTTTAATCATATTTCCATCTTTTCTTTATTTTAAATTAATTAATAATGCATTAATTATATTTAAAATAAATCACAAAAATACAAAAATATGCCTTTTATTTCTTGCAATTTAAAATTCCTAGATAAATGTATAGGATGTCAAATTCATGTAAATAGGCTAGTTTACATTTCCCGCACAATCGATGTAATAGCGTAGATTTACTTTCTGCACTTTACATTTCCGCACTTTAATTTCCAGCACCCATATAAACTGCGTGTATGTCAAAGATAAAACTGAACCGTTAGATCACTAACTTCAAAGATAAATATCTGAATTCAGTCACAATCACATTTGCACCTCCTAGGGTAACCCCTTTTCAATCTTTTCAAAATCAAAGTTACATCTCTATTGTTTCGAGTACAAAATCGAACCTTTTGTTTATATCCGACGAATGGACAGATTTTTAAAGGGAACAAGGATAAAGACCTCCTAACTCAGGGTAGACCTCCTAGTTTGCTTGCTCAAAATCAAAACAAACAAAATTCTCATACACTGTTGTTTTTCAAAACAAATTTTCCGAAAGACAATATTTTGTATACATCCAAACACGGATCATTACAAAATTAACGATCTTTTCAAAACATCTTTCGAAAGATAAACAAGCATTTGTATATATCCGCACAAGGATCATTACAAATTCTATTTGCAAAGGTATTTCAAAAACACAGGTAAAGCATTCCGAATCAATTGAAAAGTAAAGCAAATGAGCTAAGCAAACTAAAGAGCCCATGGATAACCATGGATACAAAGGGTGCTAACACCTTCCCTTTGTATAACCTACCCCCTTACCCAGAATCTCTCAAAGGTCTTTTTTCTGTTTCTTTTATAAACCTTTCCTTCATTGGATAAAATAAAAGGTCGGTGGCGACTCTGTAAACTTTTTCAAAAGCGACGCGAAAGCGTCCGATCGACAAAAAGGAGTCAGTTCACGTATCCCACGCCACGGAGGGGTATGGCCCGAAAGGACGGCCCACAACCATCCTTAGACGACTCAACCAAATTGCTAACCTTAGTTAGACTTTGAAAAGAAGACACAACCGTAGCGTGACTCCACAAGGAAGAACCATCCTTAGACGACTCAACCAAATTGCTAACCTTAGTTAGACTTTGAAAAGAAGACACAACCGTAGCGTGACTCCACAAAGAAGGTACTAACCTTAGTTAGACTCTGAAAAAAAAAGGGAGGTCCTAACCTTAGTTAGACTTTAGAAAAAGGAGGTGCTAACCTTGGTTAGACTTTAGAAAAAGGGGGTGCTAACCTTGGTTAGACTTTATTGAACACGGCAAGTGGAAAACTGACCAATGAAGCATGATCTTAATGAGGACTAACTTTGTATTCAATCCACCTTGGTGGAGGAGGACAAGACTTCTTCTGGGAATATATTATCTTGTGTCCTTAGAGCACATACAAACTTGGCTTATGCATTAATGCATGTTTGAATTTTCTTTACGTAATGCTCCATATTCATGGAAATGCTACGCTTTTGAGGATGCAATGCGAATGCAATGATTACTATATGCAAAGTGCCAAATAAAGGCATTCGTGTGAACACCGGAGAAAGTCTTTTGTCTGATGAACACTGTGGGGATTCTTTTTGACTTTCTCGACCTGATGAGGCCACCAGATGGTTCCTTAGTCAATCTTGGTATGTGACTTTTGCCTGGGGATGCCTTGCGCCCAAGGGCATCCTGAGAAAAAGGCCTGATATAACTCTTGAGAGACATGGATGTCACCTAGCTTGATAATCTGGAGATTGCACCTCCCCTTCTGAACTCCCATATACTCGTCAAAGACTAAGGGACCCTAATCAGCATTGCATAGCACTCAACTCTTAAATGAGAACTCCCAGAGAAATAAACTCTGGCATCTGCATAAGGGGAAAACTTTTGGCTCTATCTCAGAAGAGATGCATGATTGATCTTTCTTGAAGCGCAAGTACTGGCATCTGACCATGCTGAATGATTGGAGATTCCTGCAAAACAAATCAAGCAAATATACCCCAGGTATGATGGCTCTACCTCGTCCACCATCCCAAGTACCCAAAATTTTTAAGCAATTCTATCTGTTTTAGGTCATGTTCTTTTTGTAGGACTTCGATGTTAGAAATGCAATGCTTACCAAAATAATTGGACGTTTTTGTAAACAAAACGGTAAAAGTAAAATGGTGTAGAAAACAAAAAATTTGAGTGAAATGTCTTTTTATTAATGAAGGAATAAATGCCTAACATAGGCGAGTACATCAGGAAGCGGCCTCCTTAAGGAGGTGGGCCACCAAAAAGGAAAACAAATAGCATTTACAAACATGGCAACGTAAGAACAGATCCCACTGAGTTCCAATCTCGCTATGCCTCGCAGATCTTCAATATTCCTTCTGCTTTACTTTCCGAAAAGGATGAATGAATTGATCTTTTACCCTTCTGAGTCCTCCAATTGTGATGACCAACTATGCTCGAGGATCTAGTGCACGACGCAGTCATTCGCTTTTTGTCCCTCTTTTGCCTGGACCGCCCTTTCGGGTTTTCAATCCACCAGGACCCCTTTTTTGCCTAAGTCGCCCTTTCGGATTTTCAACTTAGCGGGTATACTTCATTTCTTTTTCATTCTTTTTCCTGACCTTTTCCTTTTCTTTTATTTTTTATTTCTGATCAGGTTTATGCGAAGTATTTTTTAACTGCGTCGGCATTCACGGGAAGTGGGAAGTCTTCGCCATCCATAGTTGAGAGGATCATGGCGCCACCTGAGAAGACTTTCTTTACAACATAAGGTCCTTCGTAATTCGGAGTCCACTTTCCCCTAGGATCGTTATGAAAAGGCAGGATCTTCTTGAGCACAAGGTCACCAACCTGAAAGTGTCGAGGTCGAATCTTCTTATCGAAGGCTCTCTTCATCTTCTTTTGATAGGCTTGCCCATGGCATATGGCCGCTAGCCTCTTTTCATCAATGAGGTTCAGTTGATCAAATCTGGTCTGAACCCAATCGGCTTCACTGGGCTTCACATCTGTTAATACCCTTAATGAAGGAATCTCAACCTCAACCGGGAGAATCGCTTCCATGCCATATACTAATGAGAAGGGAGTCGCCCCTGTGGAAGTGCGCACCGAGGTACGATAACCATGTAAAGCAAAAGGCAACATCTCATGCCAATCCTTATAAGTGATCACCATCTTTTGCACAATCTTCTTGATATTCTTATTGGCCGCTTCAACTGCGCCATTCATCTTTGGCCTATACGGGGAGGAGTTATGATGCATGATCTTAAAGTCCTCGCATAGTTCCTTCATCATCTTATTATTGAGGTTGGATCCATTATCAGTGATAATTCTCTCAGGAACCCCATAACGGCAAATTATATGGTGCTTGATGAAGCGAGTCACTACTTGCTTGGAGACATTTGCATAAGAAGCAGCTTCGACCCACTTGGTGAAGTAGTCAATGGCAACGAGGATGAAGCGATGTCCGTTAGAGGCGGTGGGCTTAATTTCCCCAATCATATCGATGCCCCACATAGCAAACGGCCAGGGAGATGTCAACACATTCAGAGGAACCGGAGGCACATGAACCCTATCTGCATACACTTGACATTTGTAACACACCACCACATGGTTGAAACAATCGTGTTCCAGGGTTGACCAATAATAACCTGCTCTCAATATTTTTCTAGCCATGGTATGCCCACTTGCATGTGTACCAAAGGATCCTTCATGCACCTCTTGCATGATCTTTGCTGCTTCGTGTCTATCCACGCATCTGAGCAACACAGAATCAAAGTTCCTCTTGTACAACACACCTCCAGCAATGAAGAACTTGGCAGACAGTCTCTTCAAAGTTTTCCTATCTGTAAGGGAAGCACCCTCAGGATACTCTTGGGTCTCCAGAAATTTCTTAATGTCATAAAACCATGGTTTCTCATCAGGCACATTATCAATAACACCACAAAATGCAGGCTCATCCAACCTTTTGATCACGATTGAGGGCGCTTCATTATCCCATTTGACTTTGAACATGGATGCCAAAGTGGCCAAGGCATCAGCCAAATGATTTTCCTCTCGAGGGATATGATCAAAAGTGATCTCATCGAAATATTGAGCCAGTTTCACAACATGTTCTCTATAAGGAATCAAGTTGGGGTGGCGTGTTTCCCAATCTCCGTTAATCTGGCTAATCACCAAAGCGGAATCTCCATAAACTGCAAGATTTTTAATCCTCAAATCAATGGCGGCCTCAATACCATATATGCAAGCCTCGTATTCAGCCACATTATTAGTACAATCAAAACAAATCCTGGCCGTGAATGGAATGTGAAAACCTGTCGGAGAAGTAAGCACGGCCCCAATACCATTACCCAATGCATTAGAAGCACCATCGAACACGAGCGTCCATCGCGCCCCTGGTTCAGGTCCTTCCTCCTGATCTTGACTCTTGGAGGTCTCTGCCACACACATTATATCCTCATCAGGGAACTCAAAGTACATAGACTGGTAATCCTCCACAGGTTGGTGCGCAAGATAATCGGCAATTACACTACTTTTAATGGCCTTCTGAGTAGTGTATTGTATGTCATATTCTGTCAAGATCATTTGCCAACGGGCAATCCTTCCGGTCAATGCTGGTTTCTCAAATATATATTTGATCGGATCCATCTTTGAAATCAATAAAGTGGTGTGAGTCAACATATACTGTCTCAGTCGGCGAGCAGCCCATGCCAAAGCACAGCAAGTTTTCTCGAGTAGTGAGTATCTTGATTCACAATCGGTAAACTTTTTGCTAAGGTAATAAATTGCGTGCTCTTTTCGACCGGACTCGTCATGCTGACCCAGCACACACCCCATTGAATTCTCGAGGACCGTCAGGTACATAATCAACGGTCTACCCTTCACTGGAGGCATGAGGATTGGAGGCTCTTGCAAATACTCTTTAACCTTATCAAATGCCTTTTGACAATTGTCATCCAACTTTATTGCCTGATTCTTTCTCAATAGCTTGAAGATAGGTTCACACGTGGCGGTAAGGTGTGAGATGAACCTTGCAATATAATTCAACCTTCCCAAGAATCCACGAACCTGTTTCTCAGTTCTCGGCTCAGGCATCTCTTGTATAGCTTTTACCTTGGCGGGATCGACCTCGATACCCCTTTCACTTACGATGAAACCAAGCAACTTTCCTGATCTCACTCCGAAAGTGCATTTATTGGGATTCAACCTTAACCTGAACTTTCTTAACCTCTCAAACAACTTCTTCAGGTGGGTAAGGTGCTCCTCCTCAGTATGGGACTTTGCAATCATGTCGTCCACATAGACCTCAATCTCTTTATGAATCATGTCGTGAAACAAAGTCACCATAGCTCTTTGATAGGTTGCCCCAGCATTCTTCAACCCAAACGGCATGACCTTGTAACAAAAGGTGCCCCAAGGAGTAATGAACGTGGTCTTTTCCATGTCCTCGGGTGCCATCTTTATCTGATTGTAACCAGAAAAACCATCCATGAAGGAGAAAACTGAGAATTGAGCAGTGTTATCTACCAACACATCAATGTGAGGAAGCGGGAAATCATCCTTCGGGCTTGCTCTATTCAGATCTCGATAGTCAACACACATTCGTACTTTCCCATCTTTCTTAGGCACAGGCACAATATTGGCGACCCATGGTGGATAAACTGTTACAGCAAGAAAACCTGCGTCAAACTGTTTCTGAACCTCTTCCTGGATTTTCTTGGACATGTCAGGACGTGTTCTCCTGAGTTTCTGTTTGACCGGTGGAGAGTTTTCTTTAAGAGGTAACCTGTGCACAACAATATCAGTATCTAATCCCGGCATATCTTCGTAAGACCAGGCGAAGATATCAGAATACTCTTTCAGCATTCCAATCAACTTTTCTTTCACATTCTCATTCAAAGACGCCCCTATTTTAACCTCCCTTCTCATCTCTTCGGTGCCAAGATTCACCGTCTCAATAGGCTCTTGATGTGGCTCGATCACTTTCTCTTCTTGTTTCAACAATCTGGCCAACTCATCGGGGAGTTCACAATCTTCTTCATCCCCTTCTTCAGCAGTATAGATAGGATTGTTGAAGTCATAACGAGGCATAGCAAGATCGTTATCAACAGAATCTGGAGGAGCGATGGATCTGCATGGATTATGATTTATGCTTTATTTTAGAATGGAGGGATGATTATGAGTAAGAAACGTTGCCATTATTTATTATTTTTTTATTTATTTAAAACAAATATAAAAGTAAAAAATGAAAGACAGGGATCAAAAATATTTGAATGCAAAAACGTCCTTTTATTAATGGTTTTAACATTGAAGAACAACAAATGATGCCCTACATGTGTTCACCGTGTCTTGGGCAGAACACAGGAATTATTGTATGATAAACAAAAACAGACAGTATTACTCTTGATCAGAAGCAATTGAGATGATGTCCTCGGAAGACCAGTTGAGAAGTTTCTGTCCTGGGACACACGGCTTGATCCATTCTTCAATGTCATAATCGCTATCCATATCATCATCAGCAGCACAAATATGATCCTTGACGATGCCAGCACTAGAGAACTTGATCGGAATGAAGGTTCCGGGCTTCTTGGAGGCCTCCTTAGATGAACTCTGACCCAACTGATATCCAACCCCACATTTATCCTGCTTGACTGGTAGATCCAAGACTCGGCCCCATCCTTCAGGATGACCAGATTCAACCACAGCTTTAGCTTCCTTTAGTGAGGACATGGGAGCCTCCAACTTCTTCTTTTCAACATAAGGGATCTTGATAGTCTGGACAGCCTCAAATGCTTGACAAGGTGTTTCGTGGACCTCCCCTTCCACATCAATATACTTGAAAGACGCAAGATGGCTTACCACATGCTCTTCCTCCCCACATATTGTGACTATCTTCCCTTGAGTGGCAAATTTGAGTTTCTGATGCAATGTGGAAGTCACGGCCCCAGCAGCATGGATCCATGGACGCCCCAGGAGACAACTGTAAGCCGGGTGGATGTCCATCACAAAGAAAGTAATAGTGAAGAGTTGAGGACCTATCATCACTGGTAAATCAACCTCCCCAAACACCGACCTCTTTGAGCCATCAAAGGCTCTCACAGTTAGTTCGCTTGGCCTTATCTCAACACCAGAATAGTCTAGCCTCATCAAAGACGACTTTGGTAACACATTCAAAGAAGATCCATTATCAACAAGAACACGAGATAGCATAGTCCCCTTGCACTCCACAGATATGTGCAAAGCTCTATTGTGTTTTCTACCTTCAGAAGGCAAATCTGCATCAGTGAATCCCAATCCATTTCCAGCATTGATATTAGACACTACCCCTTCAAGCTGATTTACTGAGATCTCAGGAGGGACAAAGGCAGTGCCTAGGAGTCTCAATAAAGCATTTCGATGTGTCTCGGAGCATAAGAGCAACTGTAAGATCGAAATCTTAGATTGAGTTTGACTCAGCTGGTCAACCACTTTATACTCACTCTTCTTGATGATCTTGAGGAATTCTTCCATCTCTTTGGCCACAGTGTCCTCAGAATTAGAACTTTGCCCCTGGTCCATAGTATCTTCTGTCACTCCTTTTCCTTTTGCTTGAGCTAGAGCTTCTGTATTGCCTTTGTGAATATTCTGAGGAGGATCGAGAATACGGCCACTCCTTGTCATTCTTCCAACTCCCACAACATTGTCGACGTCTTCTTTCTCAACTGGTGTTCTAAGTTCAAACTTGGCCCCTTGGTAAAAAACCTCTCCACCGTAGTTCCATGGGATTGCCTTTTCACTAGTATACGGAACGGGACCAGGCGATGTAATAACCAAAGGAGGTGCTCTAGCAGGAATTGGGATCTTAGCAGGAGTGTAGGGGATGGATGCCACATTAATTTCATTCTCAAATACCTCGGGCCGTCGTACGCGCTCAAACTGTAGATACCCACTATCTATCAACTGTTGAATACCATTCTTCACTTTATCACAAACGGAGGAAGTGGCCATGCACTCATTACACAATTCTCCACAACCAGCATATAGACCCATTCTCAGTAATTCTACTTTCAGTAAAGGCAACAGAGAGCCTAACTCAGTCACGTCCTTAACCAAACGAGTGTCTTCAACACAATCGAGGGCGTTTGCAGCATGAGACCCATGAGGGGGCATGGGATTTTGAACAACATTAGGCCCTAGAGTAGGAGTGAACTCAATGGCCTTGGAGTCGAGAAGATTTTGAACCTGATACTTCAATGCTTTGCAGTTTTCAATGTTATGCCCAGGTGCTCCAGAGTGGAATTCACACCTTGTATTAGCATCCCAATTAGGAGGCAACTTAGCAGGAGTGGCTAGAGTTCTCAATTGTACCAACTTCAAGTCGAGGAGGTATGGCAATACTTGTGCATATGTCATCGGGATCGGGTCAAAAGTTCTCTCAGGTGCCTTTGGTTGATACTGGCGCGGAGTATACCCTCGTTGTTGATGTTGCTGAAATGGAACATTCGGTATAGTCACGGCGGCCACTTGTTGATGAGCCTGGATTTTGCCTTTACCATAATAAGCAGCGCTCGTCTCACCCTCTCTTTTCTTGGCAAACCCGTTATAAGGTTTCTTTCCAACAACCCCAGAGGAGGAACTAGCAGCACTCGGATTCTGAATTCTACCAGCCTTGATTCCACTTTCAATTCTCTCACCAATCATGACCAACTCGGCGAAACTCGAGGATGCGGAACAAGCAGAATAGTATTGACCTTCCAAAGTATTGGTGAACAGGTCCATCATTTCTCTCTCCAACATAGGTGGTTGAACTCTGGCTGCCAACTCGCGCCATTTTTGCGCGTATTCTTTGAAGGACTCATTAGCTTTCTGAGATAGATTCTGCAATTGAGTGCGATTGGGTGCCATGTCAACATTATATTGATACTGCTTTATGAAGGCATCAACCAAGTCTCTCCAGCTTCGAATACTAGCTCTTTCCAGCCTCATATACCATTCCAAAGATGCCCCAGTCAGGCTATCTTGGAAGAAATGCATCAACAGCCCCTCGTCCTCAGAATAGACATGCATCTTGCGGTAGTAAGCTCGGACATGGGTCTTGGGACAAGTATTCCCCTTGTATTTCTCAAAATCTGGCACTTTGAATTTCGGCGGCACGCGGACACCAGGAACCAAACCCAAGTCATTAATGTCCATACCAAGTCCTTGGCCTTCCATGGCCCTCATCCTTTCCTCCAGTCCTCTGAACAACCTTCCAGCATCATGTGGAAATCCCAACTCACTTTCAGGAAATAGATCCTCATGTCGATCCTCTTCCAACACGGGGATGGCAGCAGCCCTTCTGATTTGTTGTGTGGTTTGTCCTTCAGGAGTAGGTTGGGGAGGCCCACGGGGATTACCTTGATTAGCAGCAGGAGGGATTACACCAGGTCCTCCGATCACAGGCTCACCATTGACACGAATATCAGCAGGATTTCTTTGCGGGGGGTCCGCAACAACCTGAGCAACTGTGTCCATTCGGATCCTGAGCTCTTCTTGGCGATCAGCCATGTTTTGCATGACTTCCATGAACTGAGCCATCTGAGCAGTAACCTGAGTTCTCATCTGGATAAGATCGTCCCTTAACTGATCCATTTGCAGTGAGTGATTAGCCCTTGTGTAGTAGCGATGTGTAGGCGGAGGTGCAATTGCTGAAAGAGAAAACTTGAACAGTCAAATAAGAACACCATCTGATGTACCTGTTTGTGCATGATGTGCATGAGGTGCATGTGTGCATATGATGTGAGGTGCCATTTTCAGAGTATCCAAAATATTTAATATTAATCAAGAATGTTTAACAATGTGACAAAAGATAAGCATCAAGAGGAAACAAAAGACTCAAATTTCATTAATAATCTCCTTTCGAGTTTGGGCATACCCATACATTGACAAGATAGTTCAAACAACAGAAAAGATAAAGGACCCCATCCAACAAGCCTGGTGGTGGTCATGAAATGCAAGCTCAAACACTAATCCATCTTGGTGTAAAACAAAGGTCCTCCTTGTTTAAAGTGCTCGTCGCTCCACTTCTTAGTTTCATCAAACATCTTCTTGGTCACTTCTCGATCTCTTCCTTTGACAAAACTTTGAATCACCACATCTTTGCGAAACAACTGCCCATCCAACATATCACAATGGGCCACCAAGCTCTCACATCCTTTGCAATCAGGGAGGGTATTCTTTTCAGATGTACTTTCCATTTCTGCTATCTGGTTTCTGAGCTTTACATTCTCTTCTGTTAGTCTAGCGGAACGGAGATGACTACCTTTAAGTTGTGTCTCCACGGCTATCCTTTGAGTAATTTCCTCTTCGAGCTTCTTCTTGATTGCTACCCTCTGAGTGGTTTCCTCTTCAAGCTTCTTTTTCAAACCCTTTACCTCGGCCCTAGCCTCTTTCTCTACTCTGAGCTTGTGAGCCCTTAAATCTTCTCTGTACTCTCGCTTGAGCTTTTCTTCTGCTTTCTTCACCGCTTCTTCTATAACCCTTTGATGGTCCTCAATACGAACAGTGGTAACTCTTTCACCCTTTTCAGTTCTAGCCCTTTTTTGAACTCTGGAAGATCCTCCTTTCAGCATTTTAACCTCATGTGCTAATTCAGCCCTCTTCTGATCCACCAAGAAATAATCTATTTTGGCGTCTTCCTCTTTTCTCGCAACCTGATATTCTCCACATGTACTTGGTTGTACTCCTCAGCTGGTACAGTGGCAGTTAAAATCTCAGGTGGTTGTTCATATAGAGGGCTAACCTTCGGGAAAGGCAGCAGGCGCTCCTTAACTCTTTCTTCAACCCATTCAGTATAAGCTTTCTTAGCAATAGCATTCTTTTCCCCCAAGGTAGTTCGGTCTTCTGTATGAATTTTGTTCCACGCACTCCTTACTTTCTCCAAACCTACCGGATCGGTTCCTTTTTCAAAGCAAACGGACTCAAATATCTCTTTATCCAAAGGCTTGTCCTTCAGTACAAAACCCAACTGGCGTAGTGCTAGCTTCGGATTGTAGTTGATGACTCCTTTTGTCCCTATGAGAGGAACATTGCCAAAACTGCCACATCTGGTTATAACTTGCTCGATGTTTGTTCGGAGGTGATACCAAACAATATCATTTGCAGTAAGTCCCATAATCCTTTGGGGCCACTTCTGTGAATCTCTTGTAGTGACAAATGCTCCGCTTTTAGGCAAATGTGAAGAAAACCATTCGTACAGTATTGGTAAACAACCCCCAACTGATCCTTTTTTTCCATACCTAGAATGGATGGCATAATAAGTGTCAGCCAATAGAGTGGGTACAGGATTTTGATCCATAAAGAGACAAATGGCGGTGAGGTCAACAAAATTTGGAATATTCGGGAACATCACTAATCCATAGATCATGACTGCCAGGAGAGCATTGAATTCTGTCCACTTTTCCTTATCAGCAAGGGCTTCAGCTTCCCTCATCAGAAACTTCACATAGAATCCCTGGGTCCCACCATTAGGCTTCCAGTTATCCTTAACGTCTTTCATGCTCAAGTAAAGAGCATCAGCAATGCGATCCATTTTTGGCTTCTCAGGTGCACACACAAAAGGAACCTTATGTTGAACCTTGATTTGAAGAATATGTGCATACTCTTCGAGGGTAGGGGCTAATTGGTAATTTTGAAATGTAAAGCAGCGCAGCTCAGAATCATAAAACTGAAGAAGAGTGTAGAGACCCCACTCATCAATACGAGTAGTCAACATAAGCAGAATGTGGCCATAAGTCTTTCTGAATTCATCCAGATTTTGCTCAGTAACTCGGGTGCTCAATCGAACCAAAGGTGTTATATCCTCACGGTAGAAACTGCAAGAGAAGGTATGCTTCGTAGTCTTTTTGCTGACGGTCACACTGTTAGCCATTCTTGATGAGAGGTGTTGACTTTGGATACCCTGAAAAAATGGCATGCATATGAATATTAATCTCTTTTCTTTTTTCTCTTTTTTTCTTCTTTTTCTTTTTCTTTTTCTCTCTTTTTTTTTTTCGAAATTAAACATGCTATGATGAGTATGATGCAATGAGAGGTCATCCCCATATAAGAGAGGTGTATGTTGCTTCTGAACAAGATCGGATGTTGCAGGATCAAAAGTCCGGCATAGATACCACAAACCCATAAGAACCATAGTCACCAACAGAATAGAACAGTCACCAACGGTACCTGTCATGAATATCCCACCCCACTCACAGGTGAATCTAGGTCAAGGTAGGTCAAAAGGTCTCCAGCGTTAACAACTCTCCTGAAACACCATCATTGTTGCAAATACATGCCAACAACGGTATCCCATTCGAGTCTCGGCTGGTCGTGGGTCTCATGCTCGCAATCAACAGAACCTGACATTCTGTTGGCGTCATGACTATCCACTCTATCCTAGGTATCCTATGTGTCAACTCTGGCCTGGGTATTGGGCCTTTTACCTCATGTAACATCCCACCCAACCTGCAAAACAAAGCAGAAAATATGTGGCCCCCACGGGGACCCATAATATAGTCCAGATGCATGCTATGCAAGCGGAAAATAGACATGATATGCAAACATATATACAAGATGCAAACATATAAGCAAACAAACAAAGAAACACCCAATAAACAAACAAACAAACAAAGGCTAGGATCGACTCGCTAAGAACGGACCAGCACAGGTCTAGCAACGTCCCCAGCAGAGTCGCCAGCTGTCGCTACCGCGAAAAATGGAATCAGAGTCGCCACTAATATATTCATCCCATCGTGGGAAAGGAATATCAGAAAACCTAACTCAAAATAAGAACAAGGTCTTTCGACCAGAGAACGGGGTACGGGAGTCGGTTACGCAAGGGGAAGGTGTTAGCACCCCTCACGCCCATCGTACTCGATGGTATCCACCTATGTTTGTTTCTATCTAAAGGGTGTATATCTATGTCTAAATCTACATGCGAATGAATGCAAAAGAAATACGGGGAAAAGAAGGAATTATTTACAAGTGTGCTCGCTTAGGCCCCGCGACCCAATGCCTACGTATCCCTTTTAAGGAATCAGAGCGACCGTAGTTCGGCTCCATAGTTTCCATTTGTTTTGTGTTTTTTAGTTGAACAGCGGCTAAGGTCACAATCCACGATGCTCGACCTTTGGAGACTTATACGCCTAATTTGGAATGGACTCAACATGTTCTTAAGCGCCTAACAAGGCAAAAGAAAAATGAACTTGGGTTTGTGTTTTTTATGTAACTACATGATGAACAAAACCCAATACAAGGTTTCGCACCACTTCGTCACTTTGTTTTAATTTGAGCCTTTATTAAGTGTTTTTGGTTGGGTATTTTTTAAGGGAATTTACTTGCGATTAGAATCACATAAAATGTATAATGATCAAGGAGCAGATTAGGGAATGAATCCCACTCACTTCTATCCCATTATATAATGTTCAAGAAACAGATTAGGGAATGAATCCCACTCATTTCTATTCCATTAATTAATGTTTGAGAAACAGATTAGGGAATGAATCCCACTCATTTCTCTCCCATTAAATAGTGACCGAGAAACAGATTAGGGAATGAATCCCACTCATTTCTATGCCACTAAGTGATTGAGAAACAGATTAGGGAATGAATCCCACTCATTTCTCTATCACTTTCTTAATGTGATTCGCATCTTTATTTTATTAGTGTTTTAATGTTGAAAAGAAAAAAGAATGAACAAAAGGGAACTAACCTATTCTCTAATCTAAGTTATTCTACTCTACAAGTGGCCCTAAGGTCAAGGATAAGGGATCTCTACCTATGTTATCATGCATAGACTACAACCTAAGTTGTTCTATGTGACTAATCTTAATGAAGATTGAAGTCACCACCCTAAGGGAACATGGTAAGCATATAGTAAGAGATAAGAAAAAGCAACAAGCAAGGTAGGTGACTTAATTAAGTCCCTAACTAAGTCTACTCCTAAGAGAGACTACACACAACGAATCCCAAGAGAAAACAATCCACAAAAGGTCGAGGAAGAACAAACAATCGTCGCCTCTTAAACTAACAACAATCAAAGTGTGAAAGAAGAGGCAAAGCATGAGAAAGAGGGAAGAAAGCCCTAGGGCAGTAGCAAACCAATGAAATTAGTGTCCTAAATTAAACACAAAAGCATCATTACATCTTACAAAAATATTCACAAGAAGTTACCAAAGTATCGCATGAATCGTTACTTAACAATTAGCGAACAAATATCAATTAATCGAAACAAAAAGCAAATGAAAACATGAACAAAGATTAAAGTCAGTAGCTATTAGTTCATTTATAGGTCCAAGACCTTATACCAATCTATGTTAGTCAATTAACTTGAAACAAACAAAGTTCTAACAAAACTATACAAAACTAGGTCAAAACTAGTTAATAGAATTCAAATTAGGAGTGAAGTTAGAAAGATGTAATCAAATGATGGAAGTCAGTAGCTAATGACCTCTAATAGGTGTCTAAACAATTATGGAATCAAGTCACAAAGTTTCACACAAAATTATAGGTCACTTGTACAAGTTACAACACAATTGTTAGCCAAAAGCAAGTTATTTACATGTGGGAAAGAAAAATCAAGTAAAATAAGAAAACATGACTAAAAATTTCAATTCCAGGTCCTAGGACCTCTAAACATCCCTAATTATATGTAAAAGAAGACCCTAAGTCAATTGCATAAATGCAAAGCAAATTATAGGTCAAATTCACATGGTTATCCGTTTAGAAACGCACATAAATCGGGTATAGAAAACCTAATGAAAACCTAACCAAAACATGGAATTGGACTTTCATTTTTTTTACACATTATCATGTATTAGTCTACAGTAGCCATACAAAAATTGGTGATTAAACTTTGATCCTAAGGTGCTAAACGAAATTAATTTGCAAAGTCTATCAAAAACAAAAGAAACATGAACGTACCAAAGCAAAGGATTTATTAAAAATAGCAAACTAATTTCTAAAAATCTATAGAAAATACCAAGATTATTTACACACATAGAAATATCTAAAACATATTTTTGTGGATTTTTTATTTGAGGGAAAACTGGTTTACGAATCAAAAGTTATGGAAGAAACAAAATTGAAATAGGACTAAAATCTGTCTAGAACTGGGGGTGAAAAAGTAAAGTAATTTGAACTAAAACTATTTGTTAGCGTGTTTGGGCCTGACTCTCAGGGGGTGCGAAGAGCGAAAACACCAAGCCCATGTTAACAGAATCAGCTCATGGCCCACCTTGTTTCATTATTCCAATTTTATTTCATTCAGCAATTAATTCAGCAAGTGCATTAATACTTCAATATTTATGTGGTAACTATTACATCTTGCCTGAAACGTGACATGCCAAATACATACATACAGACCTTGCATCAATTGGTCAAGTCTCATTTAAATGGCTAAAGGACAAAACAAGAATCCTATCCTATCATAGCGCGCCACCTCACGTTCTAATCATTTAAACTATACAGGATAACCAAGAAAATGGGAATATGGACCAATCATGCAATGACACGCAGGCAAACGGGAGAAAAAAACAGGACGCCATGCACGGACGCCGGAGACGTTTTCCGGTTGTCTTCTCCGGCGGTTCCCACGGTGGATCCGGACCAAATTTTCCAGAAAACTCAAAAGCCACCACCTTTCCACTCGGAATTTCACGCCGAGTACGGATCTGCAATTAGTTCCTTCTAATTCCTACTCTATTCTCTCATCCGAATGCAAACTTAAAACCCTAGCTTCATAACAAACTCGCCAAAGAACAAACTAAGCACATCAATCAATTTCGATCCACTCACAGAGTTCAAAAAGACGATTCATCCATCCAAACAACAAGTTTCACACGCAAACCGAATTCATATTCAAAGGCAACGAATCATGCATCATATGCAACACCTTCAATGCAAACATGGTGGTCTAAATCCTAACCCAATCCCTGATGACGGGTTCCAGGCCTATACATGCTTCTAAAGTCATGGAAAGAATCACTTACTTGTTTGATCTTGAATCAAAGAAAAGAGCACAATATTATCACTGATCGGAGCTTGATGATGATGCTGATGATGAAAGAACTTCAGAGAAACGGTGCACCGAACGAGAAGCAAGCTCACTATCGCACATGTTGAAGAAGGATCTTGCTCTTGCTCAGAACCTCCATGGATGATGATGATTTTGACGAGAGAAAGCTATGGTGGTGTTTGAAGGAGAGTGAGGATTTGTGATGATGATGATGTGTTGAAGGTTGAAGCTTGGTTGTGGTTATGTCATGGTTGAAGGTTGATGGAGATGGTGAAGATGAAGGTGAGAACTTGATACGGTTATGGTTGTTGAAGAAGTTGTTATGGTGTGTGAAATTGAGAGGAAAAAAAATAGAGCACTAGGACGAGAGAGATGAGAGTTTTTGAAACTGAGAAAAAATGAAAAGTATGTGTAGCCCCTGAGTTTGTGAAAGGAAAATGATTATATATGTGTGGTGTAGTGATGTATGGTGTAACTTGTTGTAGGGTAGTATTTCTCTTTAACACTTAGTGAACAAGGAGTGTATACTTGTGGTATGTTTTATGTAAGCTTTTTGCATTCAGTGAGGTTGCATGGGCAATTGGAGTAATTGGCTGATGGTGAATACACATTACACCCTTGCTGCAAGTTGCCATAGCATGAAACTTTGGCCAACAACCATGTCCAAGATGCTCTCTTCTCATGCATAAAACTCTTGCCACAGTTCCTTATTTGATTCAAACTTGGACTCTATGCAAAGATGATGCGTGATAGCATAGATTTCATGTTGGAATGATTGAGAGAATAGGTTTGTAACTTAGTCAAAAATGCATGGGAAGATGTCATGTAGCGACTGGCTCCTCTATGCGTGTGGACTCAAATATGCTGGCCCATATCTCTGCAGAATGGTCTTTTATGAAGTCATGACTTTGAGCCTTTGTAAATGATTGTTCCCTTGTCCAAATATCATGATCAACACATCAATGGAAAGAGGACATGGCAATGAATGGATTAGCATCAAACATCACCCCAAGAAGATCCTAGAATTACTTAAAAATGGACTTGAAAATGACCCACCACGTGCTCGACCAAATGTTGCGCGCATGCCTTGAGTTTGTGCCTCACGCCTATGCCAACACATGACTTGGCCGGGGCATAACTTTGGTGACCTGTACCCGGTTTTTTGCGCAACCAAAGACCATGATATTGAGATGAAATGAAAGAGGACATGGGATACAAGATAATGATATTATACTTGCCTCCATATGATGCCTGCACCTCCCTAGAATTAGCCTTACATTTGGTACGCCACCTGTTTGACGAAATGCTCACGCGTGACCTGGATTTGTGCCCAGCAATATGATTTGAGCAAATGTGATTCTTCAAACTTTGCACTCTTGTAGCTCACTAACCATGCTTCAAATGAAAGAACTTCCAACTACAAAGTTGTTCACCCCCATGAGATATGCAACTTTGATGTTGAACTTGTCTTGAAACAATGCCTCTTGACACGTGTAAAACAGACCTGAAACTGACTGGTCAACCAATTCCAAAAAAACTCCAAATTTTTCTAAGTGTGGAACTCTTCTTTAATGGGATCTCCAATCTTTCTAGCTTTGTATCTTTTCAACCATGATTCAAATGAGAAAACACTGAACTACAAAGTTGTAGTGTGCCATGAGTTGAACAACTTTTATGTTGACCTTGTTCTGAGATTTTTCCATTATCCACATGTAAATCAGCCATGAAGTGAGCTAGCCAACCAAATCCAAATCCTCAAATATTTTTCTAAGTATTTTTCCTTTCCATTTATGGAAGTTTCACATTTCAACTAACTTTCCATATTTGGCAACTTTGGTTATTTTCTTGATTTTATCTATTTCTTTGACCGACTTTCCACCAAAAGTCAATATTTGATAGTTGACTTTGACATTGACCGAAAAGTCAACTTTTCCTGATTTTTCCGATTCCAGATGAATTTCCCGATTAATCCGCCTCTGATCAGATTCTCAATCGATTTGCAACCAATGAACTCCAGTACACTATATTTCTCTCAGACAGCCATATTTTGCATCCACTTCCATTTTTCTGATTAATCAATGACCCGAAAGTCAACAGGGTTGACTTTGGTCAGAAAACCCTAATTTGACGATCTTGATGAATCGGAAGCCTGTATCATATAATATGAACCTTGTTTTGGAGAGAGTGAAATCCTGATCTTTAGGGGAACTTCCATGAGAATAGTATTGTGCAGTCAAGCCCTCAATTTTTCTCTTTTGCTCACAGATACCCCACACATTGAACCTCTTTTCCACCGGTTTTCTTGGATAGTGACAATGATATGGATGAATGCTTTGGATGAATGGCCTATATGAAGTATGTGTATGATTGTGATGTGAAAGCCATTTGGGAATAAATAAGTGGGCAAATTTTGGGGTGCAACAGATACGGAAAGAAATTATTTGAATTGTATTTGAAACAGTAGAATTGATTTTGAAAAGAGTAACAGAGGGATCACCCTAAGAGGTGCAAGTGTGATTGTGTTTTATTTTCAAATATTTTTGTCTTTGAAATTAGTGATCTAGCGCTTCAGTTATTATCTTTGACATACACGCAGTTTTATATGTACAGAAATTAAAATGCGGGAATGTAAAATGCGGAAAATAAATCTACGCTATTACATCGATTGTGCGAGAAATGTAAACTACGCTATTTACATGATTTTGACAACCTATACACTTATCTATGAATTTAAATTGCAATAAGATAAAGGAAGAATATTTTTTGGATTTCTGGATGGTTGATTTTAATTAAACTTAATGCATAATTAATTTAATTAAAAGGTTAGGAATTAGAAATAAAATTCAAACCTAAAAAAAATTAAGTCTAAAATATGTCCAAATTGTGTGTCAATTAATTTAAAAATGAAATTAATTTTTTTGGGATTTTTGAAATTGTTTTGGAGATTATTAAGCTAATTAACATATAATTATACAAATAATTATACACATAAATTAAACTTAAAGAGAAAAATATTCTAAATATGTACAAAATTAGTTTATAATATATAAACTTAATTAATAAAAAGAAAATATTTTTTTCTGATTTTTTGATAGGTTAGAAATAATTAAAAGATAAATATAACAATATTATCTAATTAATTAAACAAAATATTTTAATTATAAGGAAAAATAAAATATTTTTATGTCAAAAATTAATTAATTATTTTATCACCCTAAAAATATTTTTAATATAATTTTTTGATTTTTAAAACTATTTTAAATTAATTTTACAAGGAAAACTAAATAAAAATGGAAAATATAAAATAAATGATCAAGTGTGTTTGATCTATGAGGGAGTATGATGTTCATGCATGATTTGGTGCGTTTGATGTGTTTTCAGTGGAGATCCATGGCTGAGATTTTAGGTCACATGGTAGTCTTGGGACAAAGTGAAGCATTGAATTAGTGGGGGAGACCAAAGTCAGACTGGGCCCACCACTTACTGCGTGGACCAATGGAAGTTGAGGGAGAAAGAGTTGAAAAGTCGACTGGCCAACAAGAAGATGCCACGCGAGCGGAGAGAGGGATAAGATATGACCAGCGAATCAGAAACATCCACGCGTGGTCAAGGATGTCCACGCAACTGTTCATCATCTTCTTTAATGGTACCTGCGGATTTTGTTACGCATTTTCCTGCAGTTTTACCTGCGGATTTCCACCTTCTAATTTCTGGATTTTTGAAACCTACAAAAAACGCATGAAACAAAAACAACAATGGCCCAGATTTACTAAACAAGACCTCCTGAATCCAATAGTGATGTTAGTTTTTTCATTTGGCCACGTTAAGTATGAAAACGAAAAGGTTGAAGCTTTGAGCTTCAACCATGGCACACCATGACTCAGGGCTTTAAGCTCACATGTGATACGTTAAATCTACTCCATATGATCTCAAAAAGATAACAAAGGCATTAGCTTTCATTTAAACACGCTTATAATGGAGATATTAAAAGTTGATAATATGCATGAATATGTTACTTTTGAAACAAGAGTTCTATGAGCATATAGCCATGAGTAATGATCCCAACTTACTATATTAGGTCCCAGGAGATGATTAGAATGATTAGTTTGTATTGATAATGGTTGGAAACTAGAAAACGAAAATTACAAAGTTTTGAGAATTTTGTGAATTTCTTGGCTATTCCTTTGATGGATCTTTGTGTGTGTCTTGTTACTGAAGTGTCCTAAGCTATTTATGAGCAATAAGAGTGCTGCAAACTTAAGCTAACAAGCTTTGAGTGCTTTTGAATTTTTGGATTTTTTAATATTAAAAAATTTGAATTTCTTGGCCATGGCTTCATTTTTCTTCACCCTCTTGCTCTAGGCCTGCCATATACCTCTATGCTGTAGAGTTTGGATCAATTTTGATGGCTCATGCTAAGGACAAAAGCCTTGAATCATTATCTTGCACCATTTCTCTTTTAATTTAACTTTAAATGGAATAAAATTAAATTAAAAAAGAAATAAAAATGCCATGGGCCTCAAGTTGGTCGTGGGAGCTCTTTAATATCATTAGAAACATGTTTGGATCATGAATACTTGGCCTCTTTTGGAAAAAAACATTTTTGATCAATGTTTGTTTCATGCATTTTCCCAAAAAATAGCCAACTTCAACAAGGCATATCTCCCTCAATTTTGATCATATGAAGGAGTTCTTGTACTTTTTAGAAACCTCAAGATGTTCTCTACAAGCTACTTTGGAAACTTTTTTGCATTTGGAGAAGTTATCTTGATGTTATGGCCTTTGACAAAAAACCACTTTTTGTTGACTTTGAAAATGACCTGTAATGTCTGAGCTCGTATTTTTCAAATGGTAAATCCAATGACCATGGGATCAATTTCATTTGAAAGATAATTTCATTTCCTTCAAAACAAGCTTTTGTTGGAATTTTTTTGAATAAACGAGGAGAGAGTTATAGCCGGTCAAAGTTCAGTTGACTTTTTAGGAGAAAACCCTAATTTTGAAACTTAGGGTTTTGTTGATTTCTGGACTTTTCTTGATGAATTATGATCAACCATTGATCAAATGATGAATCTTTTGACAAAATATGGATGTTGACAAAAAATTTCATTTTTGACTGTCTATTGACTTTTCGGTCAAACTGGTCGTCTGTTGACTGTTTGAGCTGCTGACTGTGCGTCCGAGCGAATTGAAGTTTGAAAATTTTTCCCGTGGTACTTTGAGACATATGGAGGTCCATGAAATCCATTTGAGGTCTTAAAAATCTTGTTCTCCTAAGAAAAACAAAAACCCTAGTAAGGGACTGTTTGTGTAGGAGACAGTTAAGCGTACCTGATTTTTGTGCAGTATTGAGTCTCTGCTGATCATGTGATTATCAAAAGACTTCTAGAACAAAAATCTTGGAATTTTGAAATGTAAAAGATTGATTTGGATGGTGATACAAAACACGGAGAATCGTGTTGTCAGCGGGTTTGACTGTTAACTGGCTGTCTGGGCATTAACGTAACAGTTAAAGTGAAAATTCAACAGTTAAAGTTAATTTTTTTTCTTTTTGTTTTTGTTGTGTTAATAGTGAAACATTTATTTACCTGAGTTGTTAGAAAAACACAAACATAATAAATAAATAAAATATACCGTACGCGAACGAAATTACCGATAATAATCTTGAAAATATTTAATGCACAGAAAAAATAAATATTTAACTAGCAATAAACATACATAATATTATATTGATAATTAAACTACAGTACGACAGATAGTACAACATTTAATACTGACAGTACAAATATTAAACAATATAGCGAACAGTACGACAAATATAATGAACGGTACATTATTTAAAAGGGAAAGATACGACAAACTTTAAAAATGACGATTAAAAACCCATGCTATAAATAACAACATATAGATGCACGGGAGTGTAAACATTCCAGGTCCGCATTTTTCAGGACTATGCAGGCAGAAAAAGGACATGATCACCACCAAAACAGTGATGGCCATAAGAAAAAACGTATCCATCCACTTTGCCATTTTTGCCGGGAAAGAAGAGAAAATAATTATGAGATAGAAATTTGGGAAATGAGTGAAATTTGATGTGAGAATTTATGGAAAAAATGAGGGGTATTTATCGAGTGAAAAGAAGGATAGAGACGTTGGGGAATGAAGTGATACCGTACAAAAACGGAAAATTTGAGTGGTAGTAGGATTTGAAAGAAAGTGTATGGTAGGGTTTGAAAATAAAGATGTATGGAATAAAGTTAGGATTTGATTTGAAAGAAAGAGATTTGAAAAGAAAGGAAGAGATTTGAAAATAAAGGAAGAGATTTAAAAATAATAATATAGTACAAAAATTAGTGGGAAACAAAACCAATAATAAATTAATTGTTACCAGTACACTCTGAACTCCCGGACTCTGCGCCTGCAAAAATTTAATTTTGTACTAATTACGTCAGTACTATTTATCTGCAAATAAATCTCAAATAAACAGCGTGTGTGAAGTGATAAACAGTACTTGGCGTTTGTGTAAGAATAAATTCAACAGCGAACCAAAATACCGTATAAGAAATATTCTAAAAACCGAGTATTCATAAAATCAGGATATTTATGAAATAAAAATCCAAGATTATATGAAACTCCCAATTTTTAGACAGAAGTCTGTTGCCTTCTCTCTGAAAAAAGATGCGGGAAAATTTTGGGGTATAACAGATACCTTGCATCATGAAGCTAAGGAAGCATTTCAACGCTTAGCCTTAAATAATTTTTTTTTAAATACCTTGAGAAGAAAGTTTCCGATTCCAAAAAGGAATTAGAAACTCTCAAGGAATCTATGATCAAAAGTATCAAAGACACAAGCGTTGTTGACAAGAGTCCTTGGTTTAAGTGGGGAGGATGTGAAACTTGTCACATTTGGCAAAAAGAAGTTAAAACTATCAAAGCCAAATTAGACAAGGCCTCACAACCAAAAATCACATATGCTATTGATCAATCACATTTCAAAAATAGTATGATAAATCCGTATCAACGATACACTTATGTGATAAAGTATCAATCTAGTAAATGTGATGACTACTCAAACTCAAGATGTCTATACTGTTGCAAAAGGGGGCATACCATTAAAAAATGTCGCTTTAGGAGATTCTTGGTTCCCAAAGGCATTTTCAAATGGACTCCCAAGAGCAACCTTTGTTTCATTCACACACAAGGACCCAATGAAAATTGGGTACCTATTTCCCTTGTTTAAATTTGTAGGTGGAATGTCTTGAGCCATCCGAGAGAAGATGGTTTCTAGATAGCGGATGCTCAAGACATATGACGGGTGACTTATCTTTATTCTATGACTTTGTGGCTAAGAAGAAAGGATTTGTGACCTATGGTGATAACAACAAGGGAGCAATACTCGGTAAAGGTAGTGTAAGTAATCCCTCTTCTACTACTATCTCTGACGTCCTTCTAGTTGAGGGCCTTAAACACAATCTTATTAGCATCAGTCAATTATGCGACAACGGATACTAAGTATTGTAACATCCTGAATTTAATTAACTGACTAATTAAATTAAATAAGGATTTATTTACTTAATTTGGACGAAGTTTGATAATTAATTGGATCGTCGGTGTTATTGAGAAACATGTTCGGATTATTAAGTGAAGTTGGAATTTATTCGGTTAATCAAAGAATTAATAAAGTGGAGTATGTAGAGAAATAATATTAGAAATAATATTATTATTGGATTTTATTTACTTGAGATAAATTCGGATTTAATTGGATTAAGCGGAAAATAATATTAAGGGTAATAATATTATTTGTTGGAGTATAATTAGTTATTTGACTACTCTATTTCATCAATTGAGCCTATTTATTGGAGTGATAAGCAATTAGGGGGTGTTATTAATTTTTAAAGCCCAATATAATAAATAAAGATAGTAAGAGAGGAAAAGAGGTAGAAGCATCATTTTTTATTTTTCTGGTTCAAGAATAGAAGTGGAGGAGAGGAACAAGAAGAGGAAGGCTAGGGTTTTGGAGGAGAAATCTAGAGGTAAGTAGGAGAATCCCTAATCATTGTGGGCTAGTATAATGGGGTGAATGGTAGATTAATATAGTTATATTTGTGATAGTTAAATCAATAAAGTATGTGTTTAATTCTGTTTGGTATACTGAAAATCTGTAGAAAGTTTAGAGTTAGAAACAAGATTAAATACTGGAATAAGTATCCTGTGTGCATATATATTTTCCTTCAAAAACCGAAAATAAGAGTGGGTATTGAGGGGAACACCGATTGACGTCACCCCACGGAAATGGTGACAGACGGCAGCTGCTGGCAAAGCAAGGCTGGCCATCACGAGATGCTATGCTTTGTTTAATCTTATTTTTTTGTTCCTTTATTTAAGTAATTGCTGCTGATGTGTTGTTGGTCAAGTTATTTAAGAAAAAAAATGATTCTATATAGGATTAATAGAACCGCACGGTAGCTGCCCTTAGTCAAAAGAAATGTGCATGTTCACTTCATCATCTTTTTGCAATTGTCACTTGGTTGATGATGTTACATCACTAACTGCCAAAAACGTGAGACCACTTGTAATACTCTCTCCACTGCAGCCATTCGGTTCATGTTAAAAAGAAAAGAAAAGAAGGGAAGCTACATATACTTGGTATTAATAATGGAAACATGTGTAGTTTATTTTCCTTAATTCAATTGCCACTGTAGCTATTGATTTGGACCACATAAAAATGTTCTATACAATTATAATCAATGAAACAAGTCATGCTACTCATTGTGGACCATATGTTTCATTTTACTACATATATGTTTCATTGTACTACATATATACCTTACTGTTCGTGAGACATCCCATTTGTAACCATATGTTTCATTTTACTACATATATGCCTTGCTGTGTGTGGTGGTAAATATGTGCTCTGTTCCATTTTGTTTACTTGTTAAACTCCCTGTCAATGAAAATGTGAAATATTAATATGCTTGATTACTAGAAATACATGATAGATAGATGTATATAATAATTGGTAAATGAGTATAGATGAGTGAAATTGAATTCTATATTAAAATAATGGACTCCTAATAGAAGTGACCTATGGGTGTGTTTTTATTATTGTTTTAAGGTCGAATTCTATATGAGTAGTTAGATAGCATAAATCCTAATGACTTATTGGTTTAATATGAAAATGAGTAAATCATATATAATTAACAAGTTGTGAGTTAGCATGAGACGGTATTGATTGCTAGTGGTAATTGAAATGGTGGATTGAAATTGCGTGTTGGGTATTATATATGAATAATGCTTATGTGATGAGAATGTTGTGTACAATATTGTGGATAATTCATAGAGTGAATTATTGTAATATGCTAAATATTAAGATGGTAGAGATGATCTTAATTGCATATGTTTGATTGACATTGTACATACATTCATATCATGGTGTGCCTTGAAACAAAGGTGGTTTGCTTTGAAACAAAAGCGAGGCTTAGATTCTAAAGTGAATCGGAAGCGGTAAACTATATGTTTACGTTTGGTGGGCTTTGGTCTTGTCCGGATCGGAAGCGTGGCCTAGATTCTAGATATTGAATCAGGAGGCGGTGAAACTTTGGGTTCACAATTCGGTACCACATGCATAGCGTCACATATTTTGCATTGAGTCACATTAGAGTTATGTGATAGTTGATTATGTGCATTGGTAATATTGTGATATGTGTATGAGATTGATAATTGAAATGAGTGATGTTTGAGTACATGTTTGGTTACCTACGTGGCTATGTGATTCATTGTAGTTGTGCGCATAATTGAGAATATAATATTGGTAATGAATCGATCCTTCCCTTGTACTTGTTGGTTACTTGTTAACATGTGAAATATATATTGTCTTATTATTATTTACATGACTATGTTCGATGTGATCAACTTCTGGAATTATTAATTTAACCATTGTATTCCATTATACTTTCTTCATAATGGTTTGTATTCTCACCCTTCTGTTTTAATGTTGCCCTCGTTTGGCGACGTGCAGGTTCCGGAGTTTAGTAGCCGCGTGTGACCTAGCCGGAGGTTCTTCCTTGTTTATTGGAGACTAGGTAGTGAGTCGATGCTCTGGTCATGTAACACTGGGTAGACTAGGTGTATTGAACTCATGTTATATTTGCGTATGTATTATGCTATGACTTTTGAACTTATCTATTGGTTACGTGTCTTTTGAGAGGCTTACAAGCCAAACCTTTTGATTATGTTTTATGTTGAATTGAGACTATTAGTCGATGTATGATCATGGTATGGGACATGAATCATTATGAATTACATGAGTATCATATTTTCCGCTGTGAATGCATATCCAGGTTAATTTGCGATTTTATATTGAGTGCTATTAAAATGACCGGGAGTATTGTGCTGTGTAGATAAATGCTGTCAGTATTTTTTTAAAGGTTTTTGGTTCTTCTAAAAGCATCGATGTGACGCCCTTTTGAATTATATGCATGTTATTCTCTGATTATATGTTAAATATTTTGGGGTATAAAAAGGGGTGTTACATTAGTGGTATCAGAGCATGGTCGACCAGTTGGTCAAGGTTATTAATGTCTTTTATCCTGTTGTATTTGATTCGTGTATCTGACACGATCGATACTGTTTTGTCTGGTTGTTTGGTTGTTTAGGACGATGACTGCAGGAAGGAATATTGACTTTAATGTTGAGGCCATGATGAGGTGGACTGGTGCGACTGGACAAGCGCCGCAAGAGAATGTCGGTTATGGAGGAAAGGATGAGTTTCGTGCTTTTGGAGACTTTCAAAGGTGCAACCCGCCGATCTTTGAAGGAGGGTATGGACCGGACAAAACGCACGCATGGATGATAGAAATTGAGAAGATCTTTCAAGTCGTGAGTTGTACGGATGTACAGAAGGTACAGTTTGGTACTCACATGCTGACAAAAGAAGCTGACGTTTGGTGGAGTAATATTGTACGGAGATTTGAAATAGAAGGTATTGAAGTTACTTGGACTCTTTTCCGTGATGCATTTTTGGGAAACTATTTTCCAGAAGATGTGCGTGGAAAGAAAGAAGTGGGGTTTCTACAGTTGAAACGAGGAGGAGAACAGTTCCGTGAGAAATCGTATGATGACATGAGGGAACAATCTGGTCTTGGCAAGAAGCCAAGTGGGGGAGGAGCTTCTACTCCGATTAAGTGCTACAGGTGTGGCGAGACGGGTCACAAAACTGTTGATTGTGGAGCTGGTTCGAGTAGGATTTGCTATAGTTGTGGTGAGCAAGGACACAATTGTGCCATGTGCGATAAGCCAAAGAAGGAGCAAGCGAAAGGAAAAGTGTCTGCGTTGTCTGGTGCTGAGACTAATACTAAGGATAAGTTAATCTGAGGTACGTGCTTTATTATTGATAATGGTGCAACGCATTATTTTATTCTTTGGATTGTGCTATAAGATTGGATCATGTTTTATCTGTTATGCATGGACGTGTAGTTATTGATACAACTGATGTGACTTTGTTTCTATTTCTTTTACGTGTTTGAATTATTCGTTGATCATCTTTGGTAGAGATTTTGAGAATTGATGTAATTTGTTTTCCGTTAGACCAAGTTGATGAATTTTGGTGTGAACTGTTTGGAGTTGAACTAAGTAATTGTAACTGTAAGAGAGATTGTGGAACTCGGTGTTGTAAGTGATTTTGAGTACGAGTTCTGAAGGAACACTATTATGGTTTAGTAACGATGGTTTATGTTTCATTATGATTGTCGATTGTCTATTGACAAATTGAGGATTTGATCACCCTTGATCTATTGTTGATAGGAGGCGATATCGTATTGAACGAGATAGACTTGTCTTACTAACTTGGTAGCGTGTAAAGCGACTAAGGAGAAGTTGAAGAGTAGATTTAACGAATTATTTGAGAAGAGGTTCATTGTCCGAGTGTATAGTCGTAGAGTTACCCTGTTCGTCGAGTAAGAAGAAAGAAGGTTCTATGGGGTAATGTTTCTTGAGGATATTTGATTCAAAGATCGATGATGATCATGTTTAACATTTAAGGATTGTGTTATCGGTGCTGAAAGAGAAGAAGGTTATGTAAAGCTTTCTGAATGTGAGTTTTGGTTGGAAGAAATGAATTTTCTTGGATATGGGATTTCGAATTGAGGTGTGTTGATGCAGATATCGATAAGTGGTAGCTTATGCTTCAAGGTAACTTAAAGTTCATAAGGGGAAATTATTCGATGTATGTATTGGAGTTGTTGCCTTTGTGTTTGTTTTGGAATGTAAGAGGCATTGTTTGTGTGGATCAAGGTTCGATGTGTTGAGTGATCACAAGAGTTGAATATGAGGTAAACAAGACGAGTAGAATTTCGATGAATTTTAATCTTTGGTTTGAATTACCATCCTAGAAAAGCGAATGTTGTAACTTATACATTGAGTAGGAAATCATTGCATATGACTATGTCAATGATTCGAGAATTAAAGGTGTTGGAACAATTTAGAGACTCGAGTTTGGTTTGTGAGATGGAGCCTTCGTGTGTTAAGTTTGATATGTTGAAGCTTACTTGTGGTATTCTTGACGAGTTTAGAATTAGTTGACAAGATGACATTGATGAAGCAAGGAAAAAGGTAATAACTTTCGGATTGATGAGAATGGTGTCGTGAGATGTTGTGATCGAGTTTGTATTCCTGATGGTTAAAATTCGGACAAAGAGAATTTTGATGAGGAACATCGTAATGATTTGAGTATTAATCATGGTGTTAATTATGTATTTGAGTTGGATTATCAGGAACCGTTTCGTTTGGTGCAACAGTTATCTATTTTCGAGTGGAAGGGAGATAGTATCTCTATGGATTTTGTTTCGAGATTGCCGAGGCATCGAGTAAATGTGGAGTGAGTTGGGTCAGTATAGATAGTTGACGAAATGTGCTCGTTTTATTCCGATGAAGATGGATTATTCGATAAGGAGACTTGCTAAGTTGTGCATCGAAAGGAATGTGTATTTGCATGGTATCTTCTTCAGATATTGGAATGACATCTTTTGAAGCTTTGTGTGGTCGTAAGTGTAGAACCTTTTGTATCGGTATGAATCGAGAGAGAGAGAGAGAGTGGATGTGGTTTTGGTATTGAGATGGTTGTGTCGGCGGAATTTTCGAGGACGAAAATCTTTTAAGTGGGGGAGAGTTGTAACATCCTGAATTTAATTAACTGACTAATTAAATTAAATAAGGATTTATTTACTTAATTTGGACGAAGTTTGATAATTAATTGGATCGTCGGTGTTATTGAGAAACATGTTTGGATTATTAAGTGAAGTTGGAATTTATTCGGTTAATCAAAGAATTAATAAAGTGGAGTATGTAGAGAAATAATATTAGAAATAATATTATTATTGGATTTTATTTACTTGAGATAAATTCGGATTTAATTGGATTAAGCGGAAAATAATATTAAGGGTAATAATATTATTTGTTGGAGCATAATTAGTTATTTGACTACTCTATTTCATCAATTGGGCCTATTTATTGGAGTGATAAGCAATTAGGGGGTGTTATTAATTTTTAAAGCCCAATATAATAAATAAAGATAGTCAGAGAGGAAAAGAGGTAGAAGCATCATTTTTTATTTTTCTGGTTCAAGAATAGAAGTGGAGGAGAGGAACAAGAAGAGGAAGGCTAGGGTTTTGAAGGAGAAATCAAGAGGTAAGGGGGAGAATCCCTAATCATTGTGGGTTAGTATAATGGGGTGAATGGTAGATTAATATAGTTATATTTGTGATAGTTAAATCAATAAAGTATGTGTTTAATTCTGTTTGGTATACTGAAAATCTGTAGAAAGTTTAGAGTTAGATACAAGATTAAATACTGGAATAAGTATCCTGTGTGCATATATATTTTCCTTCAAAAACCGAAAATAAGAGTGGGTATTGAGGGGAACACCGATTGACGTCACCCCACGGAAATGGTGACAGACGGCAGCTGCTGGCAAGGCAAGGGTGGCCATCACGGGATGCTATGCTTTGTTTATTCTTATTTTTTTTGTTCCTTTATTTAAGTAATTGCTGCTGATGTGTTGTTGGTCAAGTTATTTAAGAAAAAAAATGATTCTATATAGGATTAATAGAACCTCACGGTAGCTGCCCTTAGTCAAAAGAAATGTGCATGTTCACTTCATCATCTTTTTGCAATTGTCACTTGGTTGATGATGTTACATCACTAACTGCCAAAAACGTGAGACCACTTGTAATACTCTCTCCACTGTAGCCATTTGGTTCATGTTAAAAAGAAAAGAAAAGAAGGGAAGCTACATATACTTGGTATTAATAATGGAAACGTGTGTAGTTTATTTTCCTTAATTCAGTTGCCACTGTAGCTATTGATTTGGACCACAAAAAAATGTTCTATACAATTATAATCAATGAAACAAGTCATGCTACTCATTGTGGACCATATGTTTCATTTTACTACATATATGTTTCATTGTACTACATATATACCTACTGTTCGTGAGACATCCCATTTGTAGACCATATGTTTCATTTTACTACATATATGTTTCATTGTACTACATATATACCCTACTGTTCGTGAGACATCCCATTTGTAACCATATGTTTCATTTTACTACATATATGCCTTGCTGTGTGTGGTGGTAAATATGTGCTCTGTTTCATTTTGTTTACTTGTTAAACTCCCTGTCAATGAAAATGTGAAATATTAATATGCTTGATTACTAGAAATACATGATAGATAGATGTATAGAATAATGCGTAAATGAGTATAGATGAGTGAAATTGAATTCTATATTAAAATAATGGACTCCTAATAGAAAGTAACCTATGGGTGTGTTTTTATTATTGTTTTAAGGTTGAAATCTATATGAGTAGTTAGATAGCATAAATCCTAATGACTTATTGGTTTAATATGAAAATGAGTAAATCATATATAATTGACAAGTTGTGAGTTAGCATGAGACGGTATTGACTGCTAGTGGTAATTGAAATGGTGGATTGAAATTGCGTGTTGGGTATTATATACGAATAATGCTTATGTGATGAGAATGTTGTGTACAATATTGGGGATAATTCATAGAGTGAATTATTGTAATATGCTAAATATTAGATGGTAGAGATGATCTTAATTGCATATGTTTGACTGACATTGTACATACATTCATATCATGGTGTGCCTTGAAACAAAGGTGGTTTGCTTTGAAACAAAAGCGAGGCTTAGATTCTAAAGTGAATCGGAAGCGGTAAACTATATGTTTACGTTTTGTGGGCTTTGGTCTTGTCCGGATCGGAAGCGTGGCCTAGATTCTAGATATTGAATCAGGAGGCGGTGAAACTTTGGGTTCACAATTCGGTACCACATGCATAGCGTCACATATTTTGCATTGAGTCACATTAGAGTTATGTGATAGTTGATTATGTGCATTGGTAATATTGTGATATGTGTATGAGATTGATAATTGAAATGAGTGATGTTTGAGTACATGTTTGGTTACCTACGTGGCTATGTGATTCATTGTAGTTGTGCGCATAATTGAGAATATAATATTGGTAATGAATCGATCCTTCCCTTGTACTTTTTGGTTACTTGTTAACATGTGAAATATATATTGTCTTATTATTATTTACATGACTATGTTCGATGTGATCAACTTCTGGAATTATTAATTTAACCATTGTATTCCATTATACTTTCTTCATAATGGTTTGTATTCTCACCCTTCTGTTTTAATGTTGCCCTCGTTTGGAGACATGCAGGTTCTGGAGTTTAGTAGCTGCGTGTGACCTAGCCGGAGGTTCTTCCTTGTTTATTGGAGACTAGGTAGTGAGTCGATGCTCTGGTCATGTAACACTGGGTAGACTAGGTGTATTGAACTCATGTTATATTTGCGTATGTATTATGCTATGACTTGTGAACTTATCTATTGGTTACGTGTCTTTTGAGAGGCTTACAAGCCAAACCTTTTGATTATGTTTTATGTTGAATTGAGACTATTAGTCGATGTATGATCATGGTATGGGACATGAATCATTATGAATTACATGAGTATCATATTTTCCGCTGTGAATGCATATCCAGGTTAATTTGCGATTTTATATTGAGTGTTATTAAAATGACCAGGAGTATTGTGCTGTGTAGATAAATGTTGTCAGTATTTATTTAAAGGTTTTTAGTTCTTCTAAAAGCATCGATGTGACGCCCTTTTGAATTATATGCATGTTATTCTCTGATTATATGTTAAATATTTTGGGGTATAAAAAGGGGTGTTACAAGTATCATTTTCTAAAGAAAGTTGCATAGTTCGAAATGATGACAAGAAAGATGATGTGTTCAAAGGCCTGAGGGTAAATAATGTATACATGCTTGATCTAAATGATGTATCCTTAATTGAAGCGAAATGTCTAGCAACTATGAGTGAAGACTCATGGCTTTGGCATAGACGTTTAGCTCACACCAACATTGATTTGCTTAATAAAATCGTCTCAAAAGACTTAGTGTCCGGCCTACCTAAAATAAAGTTTTCCAAAGATCACTTATGTGATGCGTGCCAAATGGGGAAGCAAACAAGGATCTCTTTTAAATCTAAAAACATTGTTTCAACTACAAGACCTCTTGAACTTCTCCATATGGACCTCTTTGGACCATCTAGAATAAAAAGTCTAGGTGGAAACTATTATGGGTATGTCATAGTTGATGACTTCTCTAGATATTGTTGGACGATTTTCTTAGAAAGCAAAAGTGACACCTTCTCCGCATTTGAGAAATTTTCCAAGTTAATTCAAAATAAATTAAACAATAACATAGTATCCATCCGAAGTGATCATGGGGGTGAGTTTGAAAACCATATCTTTGAAGAGTTTTGTGGCAATCATGGCATTAATCATAATTTCTCCGCACCACGAACTCCCCAACAAATTGGAGTTGTGGAACGTAAAAATCGTGTGTTAGAAGAACTTGGGAGAACTATGATTAATGAACATGGGCTTCCAAAATATTTTTGGGCCGATGCCATTAATACGGCTTGTTATGTTCTGAATAGGATCTTGATACGACCTATTCTAAACAAAACACCGTATGAACTCTTGAAAGGGAGAAAAACGAACATTTCTCACCTTCATGTATTTGGATGTAAGTGCTTTGTTCTAAACAATGGAAAGGAAAATCTTGGCAAGTTTGATGCAAAAGCGAATGAGGGTATCTTTCTAGGTTACGCTCAATCTAGTAAAGCTTATAGAGTATACAACAAAAGGTTACATATTGTTGAAGAGTCCGTACATGTCTCTTTTGATGAGTCTTGTCCGAAAGTTGTCGGAAAAGGTAGTGTTCTTAATGGTGCAGGTGTCTCAAATGAGAGTTTACTTAATGATCCGGATGCCAAGCTTGAGAAAAATAAAGAATCCCTCTTACCCGAGAATAATGAAGAGGAAGTGGATCAAACACCTAAAGAGAAAGTATAAGATCAACCAAGCGAGAAGAGTGATCTTCCTCTTGCATGGAAATCTTCTAAGGACCATCCTATGGAGAACATTCTAGGAGACATATCAAAAGGGGTGACAACACGGTCAAGGATAAGTAACTTTTGTTTTTATTATTCTTTCATCTCTCAAATTGAGCCTAAAAACTCAAAATATGCATTAGTCGATGAACATTGGTATTTAGCTATGCAACAAGAGCTAAACCAATTTAAGAGAAATGAGGTTTGGGACCTTGTCCCTCCTCCGCGAGACCATCGAGTAATTGGCACTAAATGGGTGGTTAGGAACAAACTAGACGAAAACGGTATCATCACTCACAATAAGGCCCGTCTTGTTGCTCAAGGGTATAGCGAAGAGGAAGGGGTCGACTATGAGGAGACCTATGCTCCGGTCGCCCGACTTGAGGCAATACGCTTGTTAATTGCATTTGCATGTTCACAAAACTTTAAGCTTTATCAAATGGATGTTAAGAGTGAATTCCTAAATGGGTTTATTAATGAAGAGGTTTATGTATCCCAACCTCCCGGATTTGAAAACATTGATTATCCTGATTATGTTTATAAACTTAAGTGTGCCTTGCATGGTTTAAAACAAGCTCCTAGAGCTTGGTACGAGCGGCTTAGCAATTTTCTAATTAATCAAGGTTTCTCTAGAGGGAAAGTTGATACCACCCAATTCATTAAGAGACATGAAAAGCATTCAATATTAGTTCAAGTGTATGTGGATGATATTATCTTTGGTTTTACTAACATGACTCTTGTAAAGGAGTTTTCTAAGCTTATGCAGGGAGAATTTGAAATGAGCATGATGGGTGAACTAAACTACTTCCTTGGACTTCAAATAAAGCAACTAAAAGAAGGAACGTTTATGAGTCAAACCAAATATTGTCAAGAACTCATCAAACGGTTTGATATGGCAAAATCCAAGGCCGTTGACATTCTTATGCCTACCGCGGTAAATCTTGATCGGGATGATGTAAAAAGGTATAGAGGTATGATTGGTTCCCTACTTTACCTTACCGCTTCCCGTCCCGATATTATGTTTAGTGTATGCATGTGTGCAAGATATCAATCATGTCCCAAGGAGTCTCATTTAAAATCCGTTAAGCGCATACTTAGGTATCTTGTAGGTACAACTAAGCATGGCTTATGGTTCTCCAAAGGTAGTGATTGCTCTTTGGTTGGATATTTCGATTCCGACTTTTCCAGGTGCAAGTTGGATAAGAAAAGCACTAGTGGAACATGTCACTTCTTTTCAAACTCCTTGGTTAGTTGGCATAGCAAGAAACAAGTGTCAGTTGCGTTGTCAACCGCAGAGGCGGAATATGTGGCAGCTGGTAATTGTTGTGCTCAAATACTTTGGCTCAAACATCAATTACTTGACTTCAATGTCAAGCTTGATCATATTCCTATCTTATGTGATAACACAAGTGCTATAAATCTAACCAAAAATCCGGTCTTACACTCTCGCACTAAACACATAGAAATACGACATAATTTCCTTAGGGATCATGTTGAGAAGGGTGATGTAGTGTTTGAGCATGTTGATAGCAAAAATCAACTTGCCGACATCTTTACAAAACCACTAGCTACCGAGCCCTTCTTTCACATCCGTGGGGAACTTGGCGTCCTTGATATATCGGATAGGTTGCAACTATGAGTAGTTGCATATGCTTTATTTATTATCATTATCTATGCTCTCACAATTTTTGAAGTGTTCATTAAAAGATATGTGAGGGCTTGTTTCTCATCTCCCTTGTGTAAAGGTAATATCGTTTCAACCTTAAATTCACTTCATTCTAATATATTACTATAGTAAAGTTGAAATTTGTTCATCAATATGATTATTCTATGCAAGATTTGGTCATAACATGCATACATTCATTGCATACAGCCAAATTTTGAAATTTGCAATCCTTAGGTCGACCTACTCTTTATGTGAGTCAACCTACTCAAAAATAAATCTTAAAAATTTAAGGCTAATGCGTCGACACATCCACTGCATAGGTCGACGCATCGTTCGCAGAATTTCAAAATTAGGTTACATTTTAAAAGGGAACACAAAGCAAATTCAATCTCTTCTTTCTCCTTCTTGCGCCGACCCCCTCACACAAACCCTAAGCACCACTCATCTCCTCCCTCTCACTCATCCATGGCTTCCCACAAATCACTGAGAAGGAGATGATGATGCCAATGCCTAGTGTTCTCTTTTGATTTTTTTTGCATTCACCAATTACATATTGTCATGAACATTTGTTTTGTATTATGTGACTTTATTTTATCTTATGCTGGACAAAATTCTACCGTACTTTTTGTTTGTGTAAGGATTTGAATCGAGCTATGTGCTCATTATGCGTTTAGCTATTTATGTTATGTTGCCGCATATTTTATCATTAAGCATTATTTTATGTGAATGATTGCTTTATGATTATGATTGCAAAAGGGCTTAGTAATGATCATGATTGAGTTATGTTATTCCGCCATATATGTATAATATTACCTGTCTCTTTTTGATGTTGTCAAAGGGGGAGAAAACTGAGTGAATCAACAAGCAATAGAAAACAAATGCACCAAGAAAGGGGGAGCATACAGAAAGGGGGAGCATGCATGTCGGACAAGCAACACCTCGACAAAGATTCACAAACTTTGCCATCATCAAAAAGGGGTTGTATGTGAGGGCAGGGTGTTGTTTTCATGCTGTCAAAATATTGTGAATCAACCACAACTTAAGTGGAATCATAGAAATCGAGCACATGCAACCAAGACAAGCACTTTTGGCCACAAAACACCAATAGGTCGACTCACACATATCATAGGTCGACCTATTGCAAGCCCCTTGTGAAGAAATTCAGGTGAAGGCTGAATGCGTCGACGCATTACCTTCTTAGGTCGACGCTTTGCTAGTTTGAGGAATTCACAGGAATGCGCACGCCGACCCTTCAGGTCGACGCATCAAGGTTTGGTGACTCAGGAATAAAAACATTATGCGTCGACGCATTGATGGCTTAGGTCGACGCATGGCATTCTGAGGAAATCACGGGAATGCGCACGCCGACCCTTCAGGTGGATGCAAGTGTCACACATTGCGCTTTTTCAGGTGCTATACACTCAATAGGTCGATCTATGCAGAGAGCAAGTTGACCTGTCGCTAATAAACCTTGTTTTCTGCTGTTTTCAAGTTGGCATATACATTGTAGGTGTTATAAATACCCAAGTGATCATTCTTAAGCAAAACAACAAGAAACGTGAAAGATAGTCTCAGCTTCTTCTCATCTTCAACCTTTCGCTTATTGATCGAGAATCACACATAATCATCTTTATCGATCGAAGTAAGGAACGTGTGTTGATAAGGTTCGACAGTAGATATTTGTCTTGTTCGAGATTCGACGGTAGACATTCATCTTGTTCGAGTGAAGATTGTTGAGGGTGTTTCTTGTATAAAACCTTAGGGTTTTTCCTTCTTCATCAAAGATTTTGTTCGAAGGTTTTTGACAATCGGTTCGCTTTGGTAATCAATTCAGCCGTGCATAAGGGTTTGAGGGATTGAGGATCTGCTCAACAAACTTGCTACAGGCGGAGGATTGAGAAAGGAACGATCGGGGTCTTGATCGTGAAGATCTTAGACATTGACTTGATTCAACTTGAATCAAGGGGAGGATCGAATTGTATTCAATTTTACTGCATGTGTGTAGTTGGTGATTGGTACTTTCTATCCTTGTTAAACATTTTGCAATCTAATAAAACTTTCCTAATTTCATTTGAAATTAGGGGCAAACGTACTCCTGCGAGGATGATAGAGGAACTGCCTAAACAAATATCGTGTTCCTTATCGCTTTTACTTTATCGTATTTCCATTTGTTTTCGTTTATTTCCATTGTTGAACAAAAACTAAGGTTAGGTAAAATATCGATCACCAAGTGTTCGATAAAATTACTCAATCAAATTTTTATTCAAATTTTAGTGAAAACATTCATTGTGAGTAATATACCATATAGTATGTAATTGGTACAATTGAGATATTCATTAAAACGTAATTCATTACTTGACATTTTCATCCGTTCGGTTTAGTGCACATATCCGGTCCCCGATAACATAATCGATCTTAGACGATTAAGTGATTCAGGGAAGTCACGTTTCAAAAAGTTAAAATTTTCTTAAGTCGGAAAAAGGTGGTCTATTCACCCCCCCTCTAGACCATTCCTATCGTCTAACAGATACTCGATGCTACACTCATTGAGATTGGACTCTAGGGATGTTTTTGGCTGGCTGTTCGAGTGCCAAGTTGAGATAATGCCCGCGAGAAAGATCAGGGATATGAGCACCATAGAACCCGATTACTATTTTAGGACAGGTTGAACCAACTAAACTTCAGTGGGAAGGGTACTTGCCTATGGACTTTACGCAAGCCTTTAAACCTAAGGACACTTGTGTGACTTGCTTCTGTGTGGTACTAACCCTTCGATTTCCTTGTAGGTTTTTTTTATACCCTAACCATTTGGTTTCCTTGCAGGATTTGTATGTACGCTAACAGCTTGAATTCCTTGCAGGATTTGTATGTACGCTAACAACTTGAACTCTTTGTAGGACTTACTCGTCTTCATCACCTAACTAACCTTTTCCAAGGATCTTAGGGATTTAGGGCGCACAATCTCAGGTGCTATTATCAAGAGCCTAAAATCCTATTCGGGGGAAAGAGGTTTTATTTCCCTCTAGCCAGCTGCTTTCAAACTCAAAGGCACAGTTCCTATCAAGGGGCAAGAGGATTTATTTTCCTCTAGCCAGATGCCTTCAAACTCAAAAGTATCTTAGCCCGAATCAGAGGCTATGACCCATTGGATATGGTGAGCTTGATTCTTGTAGAAAGACGTTCAAAGATGAAAGTCAAAATTTTCAGACAAAGCTGTAACCAAGTTTGATCTCTAACGTTGCAAACTGGGTTCCAAAAAGATCCTTGAAAACATTGCATATGCATTTGCATACATATCATTGCATAACAGGTTTCCAGACAACGAGCTTCTCATTTTCTGCCTCAAATGCCTAAAGCTTGATACTTACAACTCTTGTGTAGATTCGTCGGAATCTTTTTCTTAGAAGTGACCTGCAGTTTTGGATACTAACACTTGGTTTGTCTCCCGCTCTGGGGCACTTGACCATTCGATTGATGATTGTCAGCCATTTAGAGACAAAATTCAAGGCCTAATAGACACAAAGGTTACCATATTCACACCTGCAAGCCAAGTTTGAAGTTCTCCTTCGACTCAGCGGATCTTCTGAAGTAATAAGTCCATACAGAGAAAATCTCCTCAACTTCGACAATATATACATCAGCATGCATGTTCATGCGTAGTATTTCTTGTTTTGATTCAATATTGTTTATATGTCAATACTTGTTTGTTTTGAACTATAATAATGATGCATTGAATATGTTTGTCTTGAAATAACCCATTCTCTCTCGCTCTTATATGTTTTCCTGTGCTTGTGATACCAAACTCTCGGTGATAAAGCACGATAACTCCGAAGGGAGAATGACGAACAGATGGTATCCATAATCTTAAATGGTGTGCTTTCGAGTAAAACCCTGTTGATGATGTACAAGCATTGTTTTAAATCCCCAAACACTGGAGATATAAGGAAGCTAATCCCTTGTCAACCCCTTTGAGCTTTGAAGTAGAAGTTTCTTTTCTATACGAAAAACCCTCACATTTAACCCATGGGCAGGGTAATGTTCAGTTAACGTGATTGAGTGTTTAAATTTCATCAGGAGCTTACATCTAAGGATACAACAATGGTTATCCTTCAAAAGATTGAGGAAAGTTGAAACTGCAATGATTATCCCTCACATTAGGAGATTAAAATATGACGATACCATAATGGTTATCCCTCGTCAACCAAGAAATGAGGCAATCACAATCTGTCCCAAAAATCGAAGACACCTCGGGATCATACGACTTGTTCAAAAAAAAGAGAACGAATCGAAAAAAGAGAAAAAAACCCGCTAAGTCAATAACTTGAAAACAAATGACTTAGGCAAAAGTTCGGGCATCCCGCTGGACTTCAAACTCGGAATCCAAAAAAAAATCCAGGAAAAAATTAGGGAAACAAAAAAGATCCTCAACAAAAGGGGCAAATTCGCGTGTCTATAAATTCAAGATCGTGTGATCGGACACAAAGAATAAAAGGTAAATGACTGCCATCTCCAAACACCTCCTCGATTCCTCAATCGTTTCAAACTCCTCTTGAAGGATAAGTGCTCACATTGAGTTAACTGAACTTAGGTTGGAGAAAATCACGAAGGGGGTGGGCACCAATAAAATTTTGAGCTTAAAAATCCTTTTTTCTAAAAACCGTGAACCTGCCCACGTTACAACCCTCAAAAGTCCTAATTGAAGCAGGGTTAATTCGAAAGCATGATGTAACGAGAGTATGGTAAACCGAATCCTAAGAGTTTGTCTAATAGCTTGAGCTGGTATCACACCACCTTTCACAAACATCGATGTTTCGACATCCTTTCAAAATTTTCTTCTTTAAACTTCAAGACAAACATGAACTTTGCATTACAATTATATTGCTCATAATAAACATTGTTTTCATATGAATAAGTGTTTGACATCAGGAAAAGCTTCCATCATGAACTGCAGGTGAAAAGTTAAATCCTCTCAAGTGGAAAGTTGTCTTCAGAACTCCGTTGAGCTGGTTCAAGAATATCACAAATTCTGATCACCCTCAGGGGCACAAAAGCAGTCGAAATACTTCGTTGAGTAAACGATCAGATATATGGGGCAATCAGGTCAAGATTCAAGGGATCTCTCAAAATTATTGAACAACCAGGAGCATTCACCCGAGCATAGTTGAAACTACCTTCAACCCTGATCAATCAGGGGCATTATTCCTAAGTTCAGGGTACAAGGGCATGTTGCTTATGATAACACAAATCCTAGAAAGTTCTCTCGACAGAAAAAGTTGCTTCAGAAGCGCATCAAAAGGAAAAAATATTTCTTACGCTTGACTCAGTTGGCTAAAGGCCAATATCACAAGGGGCATGACATGGTATTATCCCATTCATCTGGGGCAATCAAGTCAAGATTCAAAGAATATCTCAAAGACACTGAACAACCAGAAGGGCAAGTCTATCACTTGGGGCATGTAGCATCAATCACAAATCTCAGCCAGAGCTAATTAGCTACTAGCAACAGGATCAGTATCTCCTTTAAAGTTCTAATTCCAGTAATCTCAAGAATCAAGTATACTAGGTTACCGACTCAAGGGGCAGATAGACTTTCCCATGCAAAGGGCCACATATGGTTAAGAAAATGTTTTCCAACATCAAGTGACATGGGGAACAATGAAAATTGAAATCTCAAGGGATCTTACCCACAAAGTTGTTTCCACAATAATATCCTCACAGAGTAATCCTCGAGGAGTTACCTTCAAGTAATCTCTTCCCAACAGAGACTTGGCTCCCAACACTACAGGCTCTCTGATACAATCTTCTTCTCCAACAGGGTTTATTCAAACTCACTGTTCCCAGTAAAGTTGGCACTCCTAGTGGAAACTTGGTCAGGTATCCATCTCTCTTATCCCCAGTCAGGGCACATCAAGATTAGATCCTTCAAATTACTTCCATCCCCAAGAGGTAATAAAAAATCCTCATCTAAGTACCTTTGTACATAAGGAAAAATCCCCAGCTAGGTCATTCTAAGATCAGGATGAAGAAAGATTATCATCATATCCAGCAAGAAGCAGGGACTTACTTTCCCAACCAGAAATTGCTATACGGAGTTACTAATATGCTTCGACTATATAGTCCATCCATGCATCATTCATAAGACATGCACAACATACAAAATTCTCATTTATTTCGAGGAGCTCATCACACAATACATGCATCATGACATTGCATAAAACTAATTTTTCCTTTTCAGATCACTTCTTAATCAAAAGAATATTATCATCCAATTATGGTGCAAAGACGATCGTATCAACGATTCATTCTTAACAAGACAAATACATTTCTGATGCTTCATTCCGAGTCTTTCTTCAAAGATTATTCAGAAACAATCAAAGAAATTCTCATCCTTTCTAGGAACCTTTCTAGGTAGTCTTCTCTAAGACGTTTATCAACCTTTGTATGAAATCTTTTCTAAGACATTTCTTATCCTTTCTAGGAACCTTCTAGGAAGTTTTCTCTAGGACATTTATCATCCTTTCTAGGGACCTTTCTAGGTCAGTCTTGTTTATGACATATCATATCATTTCTAGTACCCTTTCTAGGTGAGTCTTGTTTAAGACATATCATATCCTCTCTAGGAGCCTTTCTAGGCCAGTCTTAATTAAGACGTATCGTATCCTTTCTAGGAGCCTTTCTAGGCTAGTCTTGTTTAAGACATATCATATCCTTTTTAGGAGCCTTTCTAGGCCAGTCTTGTTTAAGACATATCATATCCTTTCTAGGAGCCTTTCTAGGCCAGGTAGTTTTCTCTAAGGCGTGTCGCATCTTTAATATTTGCAGGCACTTGAGTAGGATTCCTCTGGACATCCACAATTGCTCGGGACTGAGTAAAAACTCGCCCACTTTTAGTCACTCTACTGACATCTGCTATATTCACAACAGAAGACAGTGGCTTAATCTCGACTTCTTTTCCAGCTTCCTGCATGGTGGCTGTAATACGGTGAACTGACTTTTTATCGATCGAAATGTCGCGGTAAGCAAGAGTCGCCACCGACTTTTATTTTATCCAAACAAATTCGGAAAGGCAAAAAGAAACAGAAAAAAACCTTTTAAGAAATCTAAGTTCGGGGGGTAATTTATGCAAAGGGAAGGTGTAAGGCACCCTTTGCATCCATGGTTTTCCATGGGCTCTTAATTGCTTTGCTTGCTCGTTTGTTTAGAAAATGTAGATGAAAGAGATAGGGACTTTAGCTTGTGAATAAGCGTTGCCCTTTTGAAAAATTATGAGAAAGAATATAATAAAAAGGTTTGAGCATTGCAAGGCAATTAGGGGCAATTACCTTAAACTCAGATGATATGTCTCTTTTTGCCTTTCAGAATGAAAGGGTCTATCCTTGCCATAAGAGGGCAGGAAGCCTTTCGTTTGGAGGTTGAAGGGTCATCGAGTCATCCTTTGCCATAAGACTGTCCCATGCCATAGAAGGGCAGGTAGTCTAAGGCAAGGATCAGAATAAGCCTTATTCGTAGGCAGCCAGAAGATACCTCAGCCTTTTCGTAGGCAACATCCGAGGGTCTAGGTCATTTGTGTATCGAAGGCAGCATCATTTAGGGTCGTATGACCTTTAGTATTCGAGGCAACATGGCTGAGGTATCCCCGAATTCGAGGGACGTGGCTTATTCTGCAAAACACAAAGGCAACAGGCAACAAGGCAACAGGCAACAAGGCAACAAGGCAACAAGGCAACAGAGAGGTTACCCCAAAAGTGTGCGTGTGTGCAACAATCACGTGATTATGTTCAGATATTTATCTTTTAATTAGTTATTCTAATTCAATTAACAGGCTTGCACTCCCTAGAATTACTAACCACACAACAATATAACAATAATAATGGGGAAGGGAAATTGTAACCAGCGGAGGAGAGGGGAATTGAAACCAGCGGGATATAATTAAAAATTAAAACAGAAAATAATAGAGTTAGGGTTACCAATACACGTAGCTTTGGCAGTTGACAAACCCTGAAAATTGGAAAAGAAAGAATAAACAGAGGGGTGAGTGCATTATCGGTTCGGAGGCAAATGAGGTTAACCTTAATAAAATAAAAGATAAATAAATTAATAATGAATGATAAATAATACTTAGCTTTGATTTGATCTGATATGGTTGATAGGGTGCCTTTAAGGTTAACCTGAAAAGAAACAAGGCAGGAAAGGATGAAGGCGAAACAAACCTTTATATAAAATAAACCAAACAGAATAGTTAAATTAAATTAAGCAAAATACTTAACTTTGGGTTTTTGAATCAGGCGCGTATTCGGAGTGAACCATGTCGATAACCCTGAAAAGGCAAGGCACAAAAGGAAGAAAATATTTTCAGTGTATGGCGAATCCAAATTAGGATTCAAATTGAGTATAATGGTAAATTGATTTAATTAATTATTGGTCTCGGGACCTAATTAATTAAATCGGGATGTGAAAACAAAGTCAAGCACAAAAATATTTTTTTGGGATTTTTTGGAGTGAAAATAAGACATATATGAATTTTTTTGAATAAAATACATAATAAATATAATTTAAATAAAAGATAATAAATGACTTAAATTAAGTAATTTAAATAAAACAAATATTAATTATAAATAAATATATAAGAGTAAAAGAAAATGTATATACGAAAAATATATATGAAAAATAATTAAGCAATATAAATAAAATAAATATATTTAAAGAAATATTAATATATAAAAGTAAAATAATCATTATTATAAAAAGAAAGTGTTTAGAAAAAGATATATGATAATTATATAATAATTATTGTATAATAAAAAAAACAATCAAAACAATATATATATTAATATATAAAAAAAAATAGTTTTATGTAATTAAAAAGAAAAAAAATTAGAAAACTTAGCGTAATTATCCAGTGCGGCGCATGCGTGAAATCTATGGTGCATTTGCATGTTCTGATGCGTGGGATTGATCCAAGAACGCATCTAACGGCTGGGATGGTGAAGGAACACGCTAATGGGTACATCTTAATCCACTGGATCTTCCCGGATTTGAACCAAACACGCGCGCGAAGGGGACCAATGGGGGAGTGACGCGTAATCGTCTTCTTCCTCCCAACCGTCGTCTTAGGTCTGTAAATACCTATAGTGACGGTGCTGCGTCGTTGCTACAAGACCTGCAATTAAGAATACAAGCAAACCTATGCAAAAACGTTTCGCGAGACCATCAAGGTGTTCGTCCAAGCCTCGCGAGTTTACCTATGGCCTTTATTTGGCCTAATTTCACCTGTATACGGAAGCCCTAATTGAAGCTCATGAACCCTAATAATGGCATATCGCTCGAGACATTACAAGAGCACAATTAATTCTCCAGAAACAATCAGAACATTGAGATAAACACAAATATGCATTCCAATATGATCAATGATGCTTGTATAATGCGAATCGATAAGAAAAAGAAAAGCAAACCGTGGAGCTTCTTAGGGGTTGATTCTGATCGTGTAAATTGATGGTGATGGTCTGGATAGCTTCAACAATCTTCAAGGAATGTGTTTGGATCAAAGAGATGCTCTGAATTCGCTTCTAACTCAGAATTCAACTTTGAAATTTCTCTGAATTTTTGGACTCGGTTTTGACTCTTTGGCTGCCAAAATTCTTTTCCTTATGATCTGAATAACTTGTATATATATACCAGAAGGATTAGGGCAAGAAAATTTGATCAAATCTCCTTTGAATCTTGAGTTGCAAGTTTTGGAAATTTGTTTGAAAATATGTTTTCAAATCTTTCTAAATTGGATCAATTTCAATCTTTTTCACACTTTTAGCCTATGCACGAATTTTGGATGATATCTTGGATTAATGATGATTGGAAAATAGGTCTAAATCATATCTCTTTATATTTTTCTATTTTTCATAATTAATTCATGATTTAAATGATTAAAATCACCAAATAATTAATGGAAAATAATTAAAATGTGAGGATATGATCTTTGGGGTGTGCATGGGCTTGTAATGAAGATTGGGTGAAGAAATCATAGGCCCATTTGGAGAATTTTGGATTTTGAACCTTTTCTCTTCACTTTTTTTCTCAAAAATAGTCCAACTTTGACAAGGTATATCTCCCTCAATTTTTGAGGTATGGAGGTGTTCTAGGACATTTTGGAAACCTTAGAGAGTCCTTTATCCAATGCCTTTGGTCCTATATCAAAATCTTTTTCCATTCTTATTTTATGACCTTTTGAAAAACATGTCTTTTTGTTGACTTTTGAAAAGGACCTGTAATGTATGAGGCCATAATTCTTAAACCATTGACCTATGGGCTCTGGTTCTTGGACCATTGGATAGAGGAATGAATTCCCTTCAAAATGAGCTTTGGTGGGAATTTTTCTGATGAAGTATGAATATTTGGTGAATTTTCAAAGTTGGGTTGACTTTTTTCAGTTCATGCCCAAAATAGTAACTTTTGCCTTTTGACTTTTCTGATCTTTCCTTGCATCATCATGATCAATCCTTGATCAAATGATGATTTTAGGGTTATGAGGATGTTGTTGACCAAGTATCTTGAGTTTTGACTGTGTATTGACTTGAAATGACTATTTTGCCCTTGAGAGTCGATTGTTGCCCTAATCAAGATTTGAGGGACTCAACTTTCTCTGATTGGCTTGGAACTTTACATGGAGATTCTTTGGGATGTTTGTGACCCTATGGAACCACCTTGAGCCATTGATTCAGTGATTTTCCTTTGAAAGAACCAAACCCTAGTTCAGAACTTTGTATAGGAGAATTTGTATAGGAGCTTTGCATATAGATTTGAAACTTGAATAGGAGAAATAGTGTGGGCAAATTTTGGGGTATGACAGCTGCCCCTGTTCAATTATCTTAAACCTGAAGATGTAGAGTGGTTTGTATGCCATTCGGTATCTGAAGGTGGAAGATGATTGAACACTAGAATACCAAGAAATTTGCCCTAGCTGAAATAGGGACTTTTGTCGGAGATGGGCTTAAAGATGCCATCTGACTTGATATACTTGAGAGTCAGAATGTGTCATATGTTAGACTGTTTGCACCGTGCGTTAGGCTGAAGATACGTCGTACGTTAGACTAATCTTAATTGCATCCTCAGATGTCTGAAAAGCTGTGCGTTAGGTTGATGGATAAGTCGTGCGTTAGGTTGATGGATAAGTCGTGCGTTAGACTACCCAATTTGCATCCGTAGATGTCTGGAAGACCGTGCGTTAGGTCAGAGAATAAATCGTGCGTCAGACTATTCTCAATTGCATCCTTAGATGTCTGGAAAACCGTGCGTTAGGTTGATGGATAAGTCGTGCGTTAGACTACCCAATTTGCATCCGTAGATGTCTGGAAGACCGTGCGTTAGGTCGGAGAATAAATCGTGCGTCAGACTATTCTCAATTGCATCCTCAGATGTCTGGAAAACCGTGCGTCAGGTTGAAGGAATGAGTCGTGCGTTAGACTAATCCCGATTGCATCCTCAGATGTCTGGAAGACCGTGCGTTAGGTCGGTGGATGAGTCGTGCGTTAGACTTATCCAAATTGCATCCGTAGATGTCTGGAATGCCATGCGTCAGGCGTTTGCTTTGAATAAGATTCGAATCTTTGTAATGTACCTGTCAAACATTGTTTAGTTTTTTATGCAATGCCATGATGCGTGAGTTATATGCTTCTCAAAATAAATGAGGAATATGTATGTGATGTATGAATGTGTTTATGACTTATGATATTTGTTTATGTATGTTTATGACTTGTGATATATGTTTTATGACTTGTGTGGCTAGAATCGTCTGATTTGAGAAGATACATTTCTATGTCATTGAGAGCTTGATGTTTTGATCTCTTCTTGAAGATGCTTAGCTGGGGATTTATGATTTCTGCTTGGGGATGATCAGAATCTTGATGTACCCTGACTGAGGATGAGAGATATTAGTAAACCATGTTTGGAGAAGAGCAAAGTGTTGGAGAGATGATAGTATTGAAGATGTAATCTCTGTTGGGGATCTATTTCTCTTGTTGGACGAGAGCATTTGGAAATGATTACTCTGTGGGGATATGATCTTGTGACCCTGGCTTTGTGAGGAGACATGGGTGTCTCGAAAGATGCCCCCAGCATTATAGTAACTACCATTCATGGATTTGATTAGGACACACCACTGAGTATTGATCAAGATGTCGAACTGGGCTTGCATAGATTTGCCCCAGTTAGCAGGAACTTTTGGAAAGATTCGCCTCGCGAGGACTTTATGAGATGTGCACTTTGGGCGACATGCCCCTAGTAATCATAGGCCCAATACAATGTCCTATGTTGGTTGAGAAGTAGCTTCAGATCTTCTTGGATGCATTCCCCTGATTGTTTTGGCATCCTTGAGATATTCTTGAAATCTTGACTTGATTGCCCCAGATTGATCGTGGGAATAATTTGAAACCCACTTGGGATATATGCCTTTGACTGTTTGTCATTTAAGAGATTCTTGGAATCTTGACTTGGTTGCCCCAGATTGATTGGGCAAAACGTGCCATGCCCCTTGTATACGTAGGATACATTGCTTCTTGGCGTAATCTTGTCTGTCGGGATAACTTTCAGTCATTAGTTGTACCCTGTGCAAGTTCTTTCTGACGCTAACATTCGAAATTATGTAGCAGAATATGTCTAATAATGAATTCATGAGATGCAATGCATACGTTTGTCTTGAATTTTTGAAAAACCTTTAAAACATGAGATGCAAAAACACGACACTTGTAAAAAAAATGATATTTGTAATAATGTTTGTAAGAATGAAATACCGACTCCTCGTTTTTGGTAAACCTCAAGGAGTCAGGATACCCTTTTTTTTTTGTGACAGTATGCTTTCGAACTAACCATGCTTCAATTAGGACTTTCAAGGGTTGTAACGTGGCTTGGTTCACGGTTTAAGAAACAAAGGATAATGGCTCAAAATTTGATTGTACCCACCCCTCTTCGTGATGAACTTCAGTCCTAAGCTCAGTCAACTCAACTTATGCATTCAGGTTCCAAGAGACTTTTGGATTTGCGTTTTTGATAACGATGATGGTTCATAAGCAGAGAGAACTTTTGAGATGGCAGTCACTTCTTCCTTGTGGTAGTCGCAACTTTGAGTTGTTCAAGAATTTATTGACTTCTTTTTTTCATCTCTTTGATATCCCTAACTTTTGCCTGAACTGTCTCTTTGGAGCTTACAGTCAGCGGGATGCCTTGATTTTTGCCTAAGTCATCTTTTTGATTTTTGACTTAGCAGGCTTTTCTTTGTATATATGTTTTTTCCATCATTTTTCTTTTTGAAAGATACTGACTGCCTTGTTTGATGATTGATGAACCGTCATTGTCTTTTGATTGACATCTCCAACACTTCTTTGATGTGTGCGGATGAACGCTTGTGATTGAAACCTTTGTTGAAAGGTGTACTAAATGATTCTCTTAAAATAGAATGTATAGCCAAATTAACTGAGAACTACCCTGCCCCAGGTTATAATCAAAGGTTTTAATTAGTACAAGAAAGAAAACTTCTACTTCTTAGGCTCAAAGGGGTTAACGAGGGATTAACATCCTTATATCTCCACTGTTTAGGAATTGAAACAATGCCTGTACATCGTCAGCATAGTCTGTTCAAAAGCATACTATATGAGGTTGCGGTATCGTTCTCGTCATCCTCCCTTAAAAGGCTTACAACTTAGCAGGAGTTGAATATCACAAAACACATGCAAAGTAAAGACATAATTTAAAATGAGTGATAGCGAAATAATTTATTCAAGACAAACATATGCAATGCTCTGATGATGATTATTAAAACAAACAATGTCTATCATAATTTGAGTGTTTAAACAGAATAGAAATTGCAAGAGAAAGTAAATCTAATGATCTAAAGAGTTCATCCTTCTAGCCATTCATAGTATTAGCAATCTTGTTGTGATTAGGCATGGGAGCAGTGATCACATTAGGAGTTGCAGGAGCTTCGAACTCGATCTCCCCAGCATCTATCATATCTTGAATTTTGTTTCTCAGGGCCCAACAACTATCAGCATCATGCCCAGCAGCATTGGAGTGGTAAGCACATGTAGCTTTGGGATCGTAAGACGGGCTTGCAGTGTTGGGAAATTTCGGAGGATCCTTTACGGCGATCAGATTGGCTTTCAGCAGATGTTGTAGGGCTTGAGATAAGGGAATGTTGATCTTAGTGAATTGTCTCCTTGGTTTATCAATCTTGCGTTGGTAATCTTGTCTAGGAGCTTGTTGAGCTATTGGTGCGGAGATAAGGACGGCACCAACAGATTGATTCTGATCCTCCTTACCACGGCCCTTTTGACCATGAATAGCATTAGACTCATTTCTCCCTTGATATGGCTTCCTTGTAGTACCAGAGGATGAACCCATTTGGATTTTTCCACTTCGAATACCATTCTCCACACGTTCTCCAGTTAAGATGAGATCAGTAAATCCAGATGAAGAACTTCCCAGTAAGTGACTATAGAACGGCCCAGTTAGCGTGCCCATGAACATGTCCACCAATTCCCTATCAGTCAAGGAAGGTTGGACTCTCCCAGCTAGATCTCTCCATTTTTGAGCATACTCCTTGAAACTTTCTTTAGGACCCATGGACATGCTTTGTAGTTGCATGCGAGTCGGTGCGAGATCGGAATTATATTGGTATTGCTTATAGAAGGCAACAACTAAATCTTCCCAAGTATGGATGTTGGTACTTTCCAGTTGATAGTACCATTCGAGTTGAGTTCCAGATAAGCTTTCTTGAAAGAAATGGATCCAGAGCCTCTTATCAGCAGTGTGAGGTTGAATCTTCCTTACATAAGACCTCAAGTGTAGTTTAGGACAAGAGACTCCATCATACTTAGCAAAGGCGGGAGTTTTGAATTTTGGAGGAATAACGACCCCAGGCACAAGTCCAAGCTCTTCAAAATCCAGCCCAGGTACCTTCTGAATTTCCACACTTCTCAGACGCTCTTCTAACATCTTGTATTTGTCATCGGGATGTTCGCCTTCATGGTCATAGTCTTCTTCTTCTTCAGAGAGTTCGGCAGAGTCGTGGTTACTTTTTGCATCGGTTTTGATACTAGCATCATCTTGCTCATCCTCATCACTGTCTTCAGAGGTTTCAGCATCCCTGAGTTGCAAGATTGGTCTAAGCTTTTTCCCTCGAGTCTTCTTACCCTCTTTGGGAGCTTCAGCTTCTTCAACCTTTTTGAGAGGGCCTTTGAACCTTCTTCCCATATTGAGAACACCTTTAGGTTTCTTGGTCTTCTTTTCCTTCTTAGTCAGAAGGGATTTCAGCTCATCTTGCCCCTTGGACAAATTCAAAATCAAGGCTTGGAACTCAGTGTTTTGAGCTTGGAGATCCTTAACTGATTGTTCGAGATTCATGATGCTGAAATAAACAGCGAGGAAGGATGAGAAATCCATCATAGGAAACCTGTTATGCGATGTTATGAATGCAAATGAAATGTTTTCAAGGATCTTTAGGAATCTAGTTAGCAACATTAGAAAATGAGTTGGTCACGTCTTTGTTTGAAGGATTCTAAATTTTGTCTTCGAACGTCCTTCTTTGAGAATCAAGCTCACCATATCGAGTGGGTCATCGCCTCTGATTCGAGATACTTCTGAATTTGAAGATACATGGCTAGAGGAAAATAAATCCTCTTGCCCCTTGTCAGGTGCTAAACCTTTGAATCGGAAGGTATGTGGCTAGAGGAAAATAAATCCTCTTGCCCCTTGAAAGGAATTTAGTCCTTGATAAGAGTACCTGAAATTGTGCGCCCTAAATCCCTAAGATCCTTGAAAGGGTTAGTTAAATCATGTTATGCTTATGATGTCATGATGTCATGATGTTATGCGAATGCAGTTCGTTGGACTTAGTGCGAGATGGTAAGGACAAACAAATCCTTTCAACAAAACCTGCGAGGAAATGAAGGTTAGTAGTAAACACAAACAAGTCACACAAGTCACACAATTTTTGGCTTAAGGCTTGCATGGAGTCCGATCAGGTGTCCTTCCCAAGGGTATTTCTATGGATAAGGAGATTTCAGCAACGGGTTCTACAAGTTATCCAGAATTGTCAGCCCTTCTAAAGCACCCTCGGACATGATGCATTTGCACCATGCAATGATACTTTGAGAAAGAACCTATCTGAATTGTAGTATCGGGTAGCGACTAGTCCTTAACATTTGTCAAGGGTAGTCCCCCCACTACGTTCCTAAAGGCCAGGATGGGTTAAGGGTAACTAAAGGTCCTTGAGCTCCGGCGCACCCACAGACACATACATAGACCCCCCTCATTTGAGAAAGGTGTGCATATGCTATGGAGTCCTAACTCAAGCGTGAACTTCATATTGACTCATCTCCCACATATGTGAAAGAGGTCGCCATGACTATGCCACTCCTAATCTTAAGTGTTCTTGAATCCGGGAATAGGATTCGTCCTTCAATTTTCCCAAAACGCCCCTGAAAGATAAAACAAACAAAGCAAACAATAGAAAACATTTAAGTGAATCCTAAACTTTTAAGGTAACCCCTCTTTTATCGAAAAATCCCCAGCAGAGTCGCCAGTTCTGTAATACGGTGAACTGACTTTTTATCGATCGAAATGTCGCGGTAAGCAAGAGTCGCCACCGACTTTTATTTTATCCAAACAAATTCGGAAAGGCAAAAAGAAACAGAAAAAAACCTTTTAAGAAATCTAAGTTCGGGGGGTAATTTATGCAAAGGGAAGGTGTAAGGCACCCTTTGCATCCATGGTTTTCCATGGGCTCTTAATTGCTTTGCTTGCTCGTTTGTTTAGAAAATGTAGATGAAAGAGATAGGGACTTTAGCTTGTGAATAAGCGTTGCCCTTTTGAAAAATTATGAGAAAGAATATAATAAAAAGGTTTGAGCATTGCAAGGCAATTAGGGGCAATTACCTTAAACTCAGATGATATGTCTCTTTTTGCCTTTCAGAATGAAAGGGTCTATCCTTGCCATAAGAGGGCAGGAAGCCTTTCGTTTGGAGGTTGAAGGGTCATCGAGTCATCCTTTGCCATAAGACTGTCCCATGCCATAGAAGGGCAGGTAGTCTAAGGCAAGGATCAGAATAAGCCTTATTCGTAGGCAGCCAGAAGATACCTCAGCCTTTTCGTAGGCAACATCCGAGGGTCTAGGTCATTTGTGTATCGAAGGCAGCATCATTTAGGGTCGTATGACCTTTAGTATTCGAGGCAACATGGCTGAGGTATCCCCGAATTCGAGGGACGTGGCTTATTCTGCAAAACACAAAGGCAACAGGCAACAAGGCAACAGGCAACAAGGCAACAAGGCAACAAGGCAACAGAGAGGTTACCCCAAAAGTGTGCGTGTGTGCAACAATCACGTGATTATGTTCAGATATTTATCTTTTAATTAGTTATTCTAATTCAATTAACAGGCTTGCACTCCCTAGAATTACTAACCACACAACAATATAACAATAATAATGGGGAAGGGAAATTGTAACCAGCGGAGGAGAGGGGAATTGAAACCAGCGGGATATAATTAAAAATTAAAACAGAAAATAATAGAGTTAGGGTTACCAATACACGTAGCTTTGGCAGTTGACAAACCCTGAAAATTGGAAAAGAAAGAATAAACAGAGGGGTGAGTGCATTATCGGTTCGGAGGCAAATGAGGTTAACCTTAATAAAATAAAAGATAAATAAATTAATAATGAATGATAAATAATACTTAGCTTTGATTTGATCTGATATGGTTGATAGGGTGCCTTTAAGGTTAACCTGAAAAGAAACAAGGCAGGAAAGGATGAAGGCGAAACAAACCTTTATATAAAATAAACCAAACAGAATAGTTAAATTAAATTAAGCAAAATACTTAACTTTGGGTTTTTGAATCAGGCGCGTATTCGGAGTGAACCATGTCGATAACCCTGAAAAGGCAAGGCACAAAAGGAAGAAAATATTTTCAGTGTATGGCGAATCCAAATTAGGATTCAAATTGAGTATAATGGTAAATTGATTTAATTAATTATTGGTCTCGGGACCTAATTAATTAAATCGGGATGTGAAAACAAAGTCAAGCACAAAAATATTTTTTTGGGATTTTTTGGAGTGAAAATAAGACATATATGAATTTTTTTGAATAAAATACATAATAAATATAATTTAAATAAAAGATAATAAATGACTTAAATTAAGTAATTTAAATAAAACAAATATTAATTATAAATAAATATATAAGAGTAAAAGAAAATGTATATACGAAAAATATATATGAAAAATAATTAAGCAATATAAATAAAATAAATATATTTAAAGAAATATTAATATATAAAAGTAAAATAATCATTATTATAAAAAGAAAGTGTTTAGAAAAAGATATATGATAATTATATAATAATTATTGTATAATAAAAAAAACAATCAAAACAATATATATATTAATATATAAAAAAAAATAGTTTTATGTAATTAAAAAGAAAAAAAATTAGAAAACTTAGCGTAATTATCCAGTGCGGCGCATGCGTGAAATCTATGGTGCATTTGCATGTTCTGATGCGTGGGATTGATCCAAGAACGCATCTAACGGCTGGGATGGTGAAGGAACACGCTAATGGGTACATCTTAATCCACTGGATCTTCCCGGATTTGAACCAAACACGCGCGCGAAGGGGACCAATGGGGGAGTGACGCGTAATCGTCTTCTTCCTCCCAACCGTCGTCTTAGGTCTGTAAATACCTATAGTGACGGTGCTGCGTCGTTGCTACAAGACCTGCAATTAAGAATACAAGCAAACCTATGCAAAAACGTTTCGCGAGACCATCAAGGTGTTCGTCCAAGCCTCGCGAGTTTACCTATGGCCTTTATTTGGCCTAATTTCACCTGTATACGGAAGCCCTAATTGAAGCTCATGAACCCTAATAATGGCATATCGCTCGAGACATTACAAGAGCACAATTAATTCTCCAGAAACAATCAGAACATTGAGATAAACACAAATATGCATTCCAATATGATCAATGATGCTTGTATAATGCGAATCGATAAGAAAAAGAAAAGCAAACCGTGGAGCTTCTTAGGGGTTGATTCTGATCGTGTAAATTGATGGTGATGGTCTGGATAGCTTCAACAATCTTCAAGGAATGTGTTTGGATCAAAGAGATGCTCTGAATTCGCTTCTAACTCAGAATTCAACTTTGAAATTTCTCTGAATTTTTGGACTCGGTTTTGACTCTTTGGCTGCCAAAATTCTTTTCCTTATGATCTGAATAACTTGTATATATATACCAGAAGGATTAGGGCAAGAAAATTTGATCAAATCTCCTTTGAATCTTGAGTTGCAAGTTTTGGAAATTTGTTTGAAAATATGTTTTCAAATCTTTCTAAATTGGATCAATTTCAATCTTTTTCACACTTTTAGCCTATGCACGAATTTTGGATGATATCTTGGATTAATGATGATTGGAAAATAGGTCTAAATCATATCTCTTTATATTTTTCTATTTTTCATAATTAATTCATGATTTAAATGATTAAAATCACCAAATAATTAATGGAAAATAATTAAAATGTGAGGATATGATCTTTGGGGTGTGCATGGGCTTGTAATGAAGATTGGGTGAAGAAATCATAGGCCCATTTGGAGAATTTTGGATTTTGAACCTTTTCTCTTCACTTTTTTTCTCAAAAATAGTCCAACTTTGACAAGGTATATCTCCCTCAATTTTTGAGGTATGGAGGTGTTCTAGGACATTTTGGAAACCTTAGAGAGTCCTTTATCCAATGCCTTTGGTCCTATATCAAAATCTTTTTCCATTCTTATTTTATGACCTTTTGAAAAACATGTCTTTTTGTTGACTTTTGAAAAGGACCTGTAATGTATGAGGCCATAATTCTTAAACCATTGACCTATGGGCTCTGGTTCTTGGACCATTGGATAGAGGAATGAATTCCCTTCAAAATGAGCTTTGGTGGGAATTTTTCTGATGAAGTATGAATATTTGGTGAATTTTCAAAGTTGGGTTGACTTTTTTCAGTTCATGCCCAAAATAGTAACTTTTGCCTTTTGACTTTTCTGATCTTTCCTTGCATCATCATGATCAATCCTTGATCAAATGATGATTTTAGGGTTATGAGGATGTTGTTGACCAAGTATCTTGAGTTTTGACTGTGTATTGACTTGAAATGACTATTTTGCCCTTGAGAGTCGATTGTTGCCCTAATCAAGATTTGAGGGACTCAACTTTCTCTGATTGGCTTGGAACTTTACATGGAGATTCTTTGGGATGTTTGTGACCCTATGGAACCACCTTGAGCCATTGATTCAGTGATTTTCCTTTGAAAGAACCAAACCCTAGTTCAGAACTTTGTATAGGAGAATTTGTATAGGAGCTTTGCATATAGATTTGAAACTTGAATAGGAGAAATAGTGTGGGCAAATTTTGGGGTATGACAGTGGCATTGTATCTGTATGGTACAGCTTTGTTAGAGCTATAAGGTACAGATCCAGGCAAACATATCACAAGAGGCTCTGCCACAACTTTTCCGTAATAACCAATCTCTACGCATTCTGGAATTTCAAAGCATGGCTCAATCACATTGATATCATCTTCATCTCTGTCTCTCAGAATCTCAATGAGCCCTTGATCCATCATCTCTTGTAAATCTCTTCTCACAATATAACATCCTCGAGGATTGACTGAACAAATCCTACAAGCAGCATGATTATGCTCATAAGGACTATATTCACACAGAGTGGCATGCATCTCTACCAATGATCCTCTGATGTGTTCCACACGATAAACCTTATACTTTCCAGGGCATCCATACACCATGTTCACAGCAGATGCTTCATGGGTCACCAATGGATTATTCTTCACATTTGGACCAATATCACGGAAGGAAAGCATACCAGAACGGACCAATCTCTGAACTTCATTCTTTAGAGGCCAGTGTCATACCCTAATTTTGACCCCCCTGAGATGTCATATTTTCAGGCTTCTCACTAGATCAAAACAGATACTCAGAGCAGCCACTTATTCATCTAGAGCTCAATCGAGGGTGTTCAAAAAAAAGGATCTCAGGCAAAGGATCAATCAATAGAAGAATTAGTCTCTAATACAATCATAGGACTCAAAAACTTCATTTTTTTTATTCACCTATGATTGATTATACACCCATCACCTGGACTCAGGTTTGCTTAGTTCACCAATCTAGGGTTTTAAGCCCATCAAGGACCAAAATCAGGGATCACATTTGGGAAACCCTAGAAAGCCCCAAAGTGTCTATAAAAGTCTTCAATCATCTTCAAATTATTCATATAACAACATCCATTGGGCATTACACCTCAATTCAAAATCCACAGTCATCAATTTCATATGGTCGACAATTAGGGTTTTTGACCTAATTCACCTGGACAGTTGACTTTTAATCAGGACATGAACCCAAAACTCAAAACATGGTTCAAGCACTTCTATTACCTCAACATAGTCCATTCACATCATTCATTTGAGGAGGAGAGCTTGGTTCATCACAAAAGTCCAAAATCCCACTTCATTTGGAAAAAGTCAACTATACAAGATAACCTTTGACTTTTAGGGTTTTTGGTCAAACCATGACTTTTAAGGATCAATATCATCAATATATGATTATTAAAGTCATTTGACCAAAGAAATTCAAGAAAATTCACCAAGGATCAAAAAGTCAGGAATTAGGGTTTTTTAAGGGCATTGTGGGAACTCAAAATTTCACCTACACAACTCAAAAAACTTCCAACATTAAAGTTGTAGATATTACAAAATAAAACAACATCTTACATAAAAACTTTTTTCAAAAGATCAACCATTTAAGAGATTTGGAATTTTGAAGCTTTAAGTCATAAAAACTTAGAAATTTTTTTAAGTGTTTTTAACCTAGTTTTCTTCCAACTTTGGGCTCATTTTTCACAATTTTCCCAAATGATTATGAAGAAACCCCAAACTAATGATTTTAAGTATATGTTTAGGGCTTTCCAAATTGTGCTCAACCTTCTCCAAATTCATTTTGAGCTAGGAGTTATGCTTGTTCAAAGTTGGCCTCATGAAGTAAAATTATAGGTCATGCATCATTTTGGAACTTTGCAATTTTGTGCATATAGCCTCACTTATGGATGCTACACGACCCATAACACATCTACAAACATGTCATGCATTCATTTTCACCATGGCATAAGGATTGAGGAAGATTCCCAAAACAAGAACATGTGATCATGTAATGATTACATTTGGGAATTTATGGAAAATGGATGAATCATCAAAGGAATCTTCTCACCAACCAATTAGAGCTCATTCTGCATCAAAAATGTTCCCTAAAATCAGATGGAATCAATGGATAGGGAGCTAGCTCGAAAATGCAATGATCACACTTGGATATTCTTTGAAATTTCTTCATGCTTAAGGAACCAAGTTAACCTCATTAAGCAAGCTCACTATATCCAATTGCTCTGCATCCATTTGCCTATAAATACAAGTGCATTCCTCAGTATTAGACACACCAAAGCAACTCTATTCCTTGCTTTCTCTTTCTCTCTCTCATGCTTATGGTTTTTTCAAAGTTCTTTGGCAAGAAGAATCGTTTTCTTCAAACCAGAGCTCTTCTTTTGAAAGTAAGCATTCTAACATCTCAAGGGGGTCCATTTGAGGTGATCCAAGCACCTGGATCACCTCTGTAAGTGGAGGAACACCATTGTTGCTTTCATTTTGGAGCTCGTGCAGTTGGAGGTCCATAGAGTAATTCAGAAGGTGTCAAGCAAAGCCAAGCATCCAAACACGTTCCTTAGGGTGTGGTGAAGCTATCTAGATGGCTGCAGCTCATCTGTAACTGCAAATTCATCAACCTCCATGTTCACTTGAAGCTCAAATCGAAGGGGTCGGGTGGAGTAATTCTGAGGTATTCAAGTCACAATAAGTATTCAGTTAGCATCACTGAGTCCCAAGGAAGCTTTTAGGATCGTTCATACAAGCCCATGTGTTCTCTATCATCCTCACGACCTCCATTTTCAAAGGTAAGTTTCTCAACTCCACCTCTTTAATTCATGTACCTTTTTGGTTAAAGCTCAATACCATTATATTCAGCATCATCATAGGATTAAAAACCCTCTATCATCAGTCATTTATACTTCAGTATGGCCATTTAATTTAAATTTCAAATTTTAGGGTTCTTCACGTATTTTAGATAATTCAGTAGATGTAGTTAATATAAATTCATGTTAGTTACATATTTGAAATCGTGAGAGAATTTAGAGCAAGTTTGGTCTTTACATCTTTGCAAATGGTTGAGAATTGAGAGAGTTCAGAATTTCAAAAATATAAGAGCTTGAGGTTGAAGATGACAATGGTGGTGGCGCGCAAAATTCAAATTCAGGGCTGAAGTTTATTTTATTTTGAATGATGGCCGTTTCATAAACGACTAAATCGTTATAGCCCAGTGGTAAAGAGTGTTTCTGTGTTGGGCATGCCCAAGGTCTGGGGTTCGAATCCCCCTCGCCCCAGACCTTTTGATTTTATTTCTTTTTTTTGCTTCTATGAACTTGAATAATATATGTATTGCAATGGAACCGTTACCTTGTCACCAAGCGCGCGTTGGCTCAGTGGTGTTGTTTTGGACTGGTAACATAAAGGGTAATCCGCTGTCGCGCGCGGATCAAAACGAGTTGTTTTTCAAAACCGTAGTACAACGACAATTTAACTCGAATATCGTCTCTCAAGGATTCTTAGTTATTACTAACTGAAATCGAATTGGGGGGGGTTGGTTTGGTTTCTGATTAATAAAAAGTGCTTAAAATAAGTAATTCTAAAAATAAGCTGTTTATGAAAAAGTGATTATAAAATTAAGCCAATCTACTATTTTCGGTTCCGGCTTATCATAGGTTTCTACCTTACCAATTCCCTAAACGACTTCGATCTCTATTCGATTTCAATACCAAATGACAAGCGCAAAAAATATTAAACAGACTGGATTCCTATTTCGAATTAAGCAAACGGATTAATACAATAGCGAATTAAGCAAACACGATATAGAAACGCAATTTAACGACGAAGCGATGTAAACAACGATTAACAGTTAGGAATACAATCATACGAAATTAATCAAAATATTCCACGAAAATAACAGATTAAGAAAATGCAAGTTCATAGAATATAATTGAAAGAGAAACGAAATTGAATTGATAAAATAAAAACCTCAAAGAATTTGGAATTCGATTACAGTAGATCGACTCTGGATGTTTAGTTCTCCATTCGAACGTACAGGGCAAAAGTTTGGAAAAATCGTGAATAGTGAAAAATGTGAACAGTGTTTTTGGGGCTGTTAGACCTATTAGGAATCAGCCAAAAATTATTTATGACCCAACTGGGTCGACTTACAAAACCCGACCCACTACTAGCGACCCGAAACATAAAATATAAAGTGCTACAGCTTCAAACGCAAAACTGGGAATTATAGGCTCCGAATCTGACTTTGGCTCCAACATGAAAGTCGTAGCTCTCTCTCTTAGCTTTCCGGCGATTATTAGAACGCCTCAATCGGACTCTTGGAACTCCAGTTATGATCGTTTCCGTGCAGACTGTTAAAGCTGAAAAATAAAGTGCGAAAATTAAATAAAGCTAAAAATAAAATAAATTATAAAAACATATTAAAACATAAAAATAATTAAAACAAATGGAAGAAATGCTTTAGTACAAACATGGAAAAACGTGCATCAAAATGCACTGATCAAATTCCCCCACACTTGAACTTTTGCACTCCGAGCAAAATGAAAAACAAAACAAAGAAAACAAAAATACATCAACAGTTACTCATCCTAGGCTACAAATCTTCTTCGGGTAAGTTTGTATCGACAGGTACTAATCTTGCACACTAAGGACATCGTAAGAACACTAACCACAGATATGCAGACATAAGCCTCCTAAATACACAAACCAATTCAAATCATATTATTATACCATAGCCTAACTTGCTCATCCTTTTTGCTTTTTTTCATTCAGGCGCGATCACATTAAGTCCGTTATCTCCACACACTTATAGCAGGACGACCGGTTAGTGACTCTGATACTTTTCTGCACGGGGTTCTGGTACTTACATGGCATAACCCTTTGTTTACTCAGTTGCAGTTGCGGGGGATCGGACCGTAATCCTCCCTACCAAGTTCAGCACCAGGAACCGCTGAACCAACTAACAAAGAGTTTTGAAAATTTTTTTTGAAGGTTCTACATCCGTTGGGTTAAGTGACCGTGTGAGAGTCACCAAACTTAGAAGGTGCATTCCCTTTTTCTTTTTTTTCTTTTTTTCGGAACACTCACTTATATTCATCGGCTTCCCTGCGTAAAGTGTGTGAGAGATGGTGCCGACTGCTAAAATAAACTACTCAAGAGCTGTCAGAGAATGAGAATTTAAGGCTAAAACATAATAAAAAATTCAAATCAATTTCCATATGCAGGAAACTTAAGGTGTTAAAATGATACAAATCTTGTGAATTTTTCTCAAGTCTCCGCAAACTCGACTCAAATCAATCTATAGCCTAAAAATTTCAAAAGATGCATTTTTTATTAAAAAAAAGAACTGAAAACAAAACAAAACAAAGAACAAAAGAAAAGAAAATAAAGAAAATAAAGAAAATAAATGATTCATTCCCCCACACTTAAAACATGCATTGTCCTTAATGAAAAGACATAAATATTAAAGTAAGAGGGAGAGAAAGGAAAGAACACACCTGAGTAATCAAGGAGGATATGTGATCACATAAGCAGCCTTTTCTAGTGACGGATCTTCTACATTCTCTTCTTCCAAAGTGGGGCTCTCATGGAGTAGCTTTGGATAATGTCCATTGAACTTGGAATTTTTATTAGTGCCTTCGCCTTTTATTCCAGGATCAAAGAAGAATGTTCGATAAGTAAAAGTGTCGAATGGGCACGTGATCTTCTTTTCCACAACATCAAAGATCAAAATATTGAGGGGCTGCCCCACTACTTTTGTTTTATCTCCCCCTTCAATTGAGACCCTATGCAAAATCATGGACGCACTAATATCGAAAATGTCGGCCAATGTCCACCCAATCCCCTTCTTATGCTTCTTCAAAACCTGCAAAAGCTTATTTTTGTGATCAGAATCAAGGTTTGAAGAAATTATAACCAGTAGCTTTTCATTCATCTCTAAATAAGCGTATTTCAAATTTTCAGGAAGTTGCCTCAACTTGGGGGAAGGTGGCTGCTCAATGGAAGGAGTGTTTGGGGCAGCCGGAATGTCAAGAGTATCAGTTGCCTGAACAACTTCATCGATAACAACTTCACCTGTAGTAAATATGTTACCCTGCAAGGCAGCATCAATCTCAGCAAATACAACACAAATGTTAGTGTCAGTACAATCAGAACATGAGTAAACATCATCAAAATTAGACTGTGATGGAAAATCATATGCAAGCAAATCATTACAAGTATCATCAACATTTTCAGAAATCAACTCTATTTGAAAAACAGAATGCTCTTCCAAGGGTTGTTGGTTAGATCCTTGAGCTTGTTGCATGGCATTCATCAAAGAGGCAAGTTGTCCAATTTGTGTTTGCAAAGTCTGAAGAGTAGAATCCATTTGTTGTTGATACTGGAGATTATTTGCGGCCATTTGTTTGACAATATCCTCTAGTGAAGGTTCTGAGGGTGCAGAGCACAAAACCTGAAATTCATTCAGATGCATATGCAGATCCTCACCTGCAAAACCATTAAACCTAGGCAACAAATGTGTTAAACCATATTCCAATCTAAAGGAGTACTATTTGCCGATTTTTTTCTGGTATTCACGAAAAATTTCGGAGTAAATCGAGACAGTAGCTTCCAAACTTACCTGATAGGATGGAAAACTTATCACTGTAATGCAACCGGTATTGCAACCCTGGAAATCAACAAACACATCACAAAAAAAACAAGAAAATCCTAGAAAGAACACTATACCTATGACTATAATATCGGTTAATAACAACAAGAATCCCCAGCGACGGCGCCAATTTGATCTGCTGTCGCGCGCGAATCAAAAACGAGTTGTTTTTCAAAACCGTCGTACAGCGACAATTTAACTCGAATATCGTCTCTCAAGGATTCTTAGTTATTACTAAGTGAAATCGAATTGGGGGGGGGGGGTTGGTTTGGTTTCTGATTAATAAAAAGTGCTTAAAATAAGTAATTCTAAAAATAAGCTGTTTATGAAAAAGTGATTATAAAATTAAGCCAACTACTGTTTTCGGTTCCGGCTTATCATAGGTTTCTACCTTACCAATTCCCTAAGCGGCTTCGATCTCTATTCGATTTCAATACCAAATGAGAAGCGCAAAAGATATTAAACAGATTGGATTCCTATTCCTAATTAAGCAAACGGATTAATACAATCGCGAATTAAGCATACACGATATAGAAACGCAATTTAACGACGAAGCGACGTAAACAACGATTAACAGTTAGGAATACAATCATACGAAATTAATCAAAATATTCCACGAAATAACAGATTAAGCAAATGCAAGTTCATAGAATATAATTCAAAGACAAACGGAATTGAATTGATAAAATAAAAACCTCAAAGCATTTGGAATTCGATTACAGTAGATCGACTCTGGATGTTTAGTTCTCCATTCGAACGTACAGAGCAAAAGTTTGGAAAAGTCGTGAATAGTGAAAAACGTGAACAGTGTTTTTGGGGCTGCTAGACCTATTAGGAATCAGCCAAAAATTATTTATGACCCATCTGGGTCGAATTACAAAACCCGACCCACTACTAGCGACCCGAAACAGAAAATATAAAGTGCTGCAGTTTCAAACACAAAACTGGGAATTATAGGCTCCGAATATGACTTTCGCTCCAACATGAGAGTCATAGCTCTCTCTCTTAGCTTTCCGGAAATTATTAGAACGCCTCAATCGGACTCCTAGAACTCTAGTTATGATCGTTTCCGTGCAGACTGTTAAAGCTGAAAAATAAAGTGCGAAAATTAAATAAAGCTAAAAATAAAATAAATTATAAAAACATATTAAAACATAAAAATAATTAAAACAAATGGTAGAAATGTTTTAGTACAAACATAAAGGAACGTGCATCAAAATGCACTGATCAAAGGGCGTGGGTTCAAACCTTGGTGGAGACAAAACCTATTTTTTTACCACTGTTCCCATTTAATTTATTCACAACTTCACACCATTAATTCACCAATCAAATTAAATCATGGACACACTTGTCATTTAATATACCTATTTTATAAATAACCCAAAAAAATGTTGTAGAATTTGATCAGCCATGTAGTTTGATTCCATTTTCTTGTAATCATTGATCTTTGACCTGCAAAATAATAAACAATTATATAAACCTGAGGCGTGTAAAAACACTGTCCTTAAGGATTTATCCGCCTCATCAGCGCAAATCCCCTAGGATTCAACAGGTTCTTCCCAGATTCTCATTATCAATCTGAGGTATCAGAACAACAAGAAATAATGACCGGAAGATGTAATCCAAAAACAAAAGAGCAACAAAAGAAAAGGAAGAATAAAAAGGTTTTGTCAGATTATCACATTAAAGTATTTTATTTTTTCTACTATTTCTAAAAGTAAGAGAGTAGACATATATATATATATATATATATATATATATATATATATATATATATATATATATATATATATATATATATATATATATATATATATATATATATATATATATATATATATATATATATATATATATATATACACATATAAGAGAATAATATTTAATGACTTGGACTAAGTCAAGTCAATATTATAATAAACTCATTATGGACCACATTAATTTTTGCTTTAAATTATAAATAAAATGATAATAATAGTAATTTTCTTTCAAAATATTTTATCTTATTTTTCACTTAAAATTGAGACAAAAACTATTTAAAACTTTTGAAATATCATCAAAATTTACAACAATCCCCCACATATTTCAAAAGTTATTAAAAGTTGTATAAAAGAATTTCCTGGATTAACATCTTGGATGTGATGCATCAAACTAGTGTAGCAAGCTATATGAACTAGTCCTAGAATGATAGTACTTAACATCCAGTGAAATTGGTGTAGCAAGCTATATGAACCAAAGACACTTTATGTATGTTAGAGGTCTACCACTCACATCACACCCCCAATGTTCTTGTTGTTGACGTTGTGGTGCGCTAATAGGTTGTGCGCGTGCCTGGTTATTTCATGAGTGCTCTAGAGATTTCGCCAAGATCTCATACAAGCGGCCCCACTCAACACTCATATAGGTGATTTCATCAAGTGTATGCTGCAAATCATACACCACCCATAAGGGATATGAAATTCATTAGAAGCTACGTAAGCTTATCCTCTCAATAATGTAGTGTCTAGCACTTTCTCATTTACACCATAAGAAAAGGACGCAAGCAAAAATTAATCAAATAATTTTTGGTGCTAGCAGAACTAACAAGTGACTTGTTCTTACCCATAGGAACCTTTTTCATGGGATCTCCAATCACAAAGGTTGGGTTCCTATCACTTGTTAATTTCAATTGGCTAAGTCCAATTCCCCTCGATGTGTCACAAATTAATTTCTTCCTAGGACTTTTTGTCAAAGGATCGACTAGGATCACTTTGACCTGATTCACATAAATAGAGGACATTACCTCATTATTTAGTAGCTACTTTAATCACAAATGAGGAAGTCACAATTTTTCTTCCTAAAAAATATTGACTAAGACGTCTCTAAGTCAATGAATCTCAAATATTACTCAAGTTTTAATATTAAACTTGGTCTCCATAATTAAATTCATACAGGTCTACTTATATGACTTATAAGCGACATCATTATATCTCAATAAAAATAAACATAAATCTATTTAAGATTTTACTATAAAGATGTGCTTGAATGTTTTTCAAATGACAGCACCCCCCACAATGAGAAATAGTTTCATATTTAGTTTTATTCTCATTTGAATCATATATTCACATCAATTTATTATTGTAATACATTGGAGTATCCATTATAAGGAATATCACAATTTAAATTATCATTCAAAGTATCTCATGTGATTAAAATTCAACGTATAACTTTTTTTTTTAATACTCAATAAAAATAAACAATTTTTTCAATAATATAAAAATTTATTCTCACATTAATAACAATATTATATCAAATTTCTCTAATTATTATTTCATATAAACTTTCCAAAAATATATCAAAATAATAATCACATTCCTGTTTCATTTGTTTTTCTCCTCTCACATTCATATTATAATATAATATGTATATCCAAAAATTATTTTATCTGTTTTCAATAAAAATAATTAAGTAATATCTTTTAATATAAAATATTTCTATTCATTTTATTCATACATATATACACAATGCCAAATTAGATTCTCATAATATAAATATTATATAAGCCCCCACAATAAAATATATATTTATTACAAATTAAAGCATCCATATCAGTACGTTCGTATTTACATAAAATTTTGTTTAACACAAAATATTTTTCATTGCACACATTTAACGAAAATTACTAAGAGTTAATAATATAAAATTTACTTAATTGAAGTCAATATGAATCAAACACAATAACATAATATTACCACAACAACTAACACACATTTTATGAATATGATAAAACATTTATCTAAATTGTATCACATCATAAATTTTATTTATATATTTGTGACACTCTTTATAATGGAGGAACTACATTTTCTTGCATTTAATACATGCAAGTCTGAGCCAATAATTTATAATCCACACACTATAAACTATTTTATATAAATTTAAAAAGTAAAATATGTAGAAGAAAAAATATCACATTAAATGCTAGTTAGAACTTAACACTCATTAAATGCTAGTTAGAACTTAACACTCATAGTCAACGGAAAAATTAATAAAATTAACCACCATTGTTTCCTTAATTAATAAAAACCATTATTTTAAAATATTAACTCAAACAAAAATATTATAAACTATAAACTTATTGCAACAAGTGATCATCACCAATCAATAATATAAAAACAATCTTAAAAATCGTATAGATAACTTATCTCATGATATCGAACATATATTAATATTCAAAATAATTTTTTACTGTATTATGAATCCAATAAAAACAATAAAACTCGTACCATAACTTATAAATACACAAATTTAATATGCGATAATATAAAACAGTTTTCTTTTACAAAATACATATAATGATGATGATAATAATAAGAGAAATGCTTCGTCTAATAATAATATCAATACTATTAATATCAATTAAATTAATATTTGATACATAATAACTATAATTTAATCTAGCATTTACAGCTATATGGACTGTTACTATCAAATAAAAATTTAATTGAATATCCATGTTAACGATAAAATATATAAATAAATGTTATAAAATTTTAAAAGTCACGTTAAAAGAAAAACTAAACACAAACTGTAGATTAGCAAAAACAAAATAGAAAAAACTTTTAATTAATTTTTGATGCATTGAAAATAGATATAACAATATTGATTTTTCATATTATAGATACATAACATTGAAATATTTTCAATTTCTTTGTAGATAAATATACATCTACAACACCATTTATAAATGTAGGAAATATTATACAATAAAAAATATGAAAATTATTTTCCACAAAATTGACACCCATCGCAATCACATACCAAAATCTCTAGATTTAGTGTCATGTTTCAACAACAATAAAACATTTAAAAACGCACAATTTAATAAAAGAGTTTAAAAGGATAAAACCTGAAATAGTGCAACAACATCAATCATGAAAAGAAATTCTTCGAGTCTTATTTGTATGTGATTGGTTCACGGACCCATTCTCCATCTTTCAACAATGATTATATAAATCCTTAAGATTGTTGTAGAATTTGATCAGCCATGTAGTTTGATTCCATTTTCTTGTAATCATTGATCTTTGACCTGCAAAATAATAAACAATTATATAAACCTGAGGCGTGTAAAAACACTATCCTTAAGGATTTATCCGCCTCATCAACGCAAATCTCCCAGGATTCAACAGGTTCTTCCCAGATTCTCATTATCAATCTGAGGTATCAGAACAACAAGAAATAATGACCGGAAGATGTAATCCAAAAACAAAAGAGCAACAAAAGAAAAGGAAGAATAAAAAGGTTTTGTCAGATTATCACGTTAAAGTATTTTATTTTTTCTACTATTTCTAAAAGTAAGAGAGTAGACATATATCTACTTAATATAAATCCAAGGTTGTCATGATAGCAACCTTGGACACTCCTCTAACCCTAATTCTTACATGGCATCATATTAGAATCCTAATGCTGATGTGGCATCATATTAAAATTTATAGTTTTTATCTTATTTTAATTCTTCACACCAACTCCAATTCAAGACAACTATTAATAATGATATATTAATATTAAACCATCACTATTAATAATAATAAAATAATATCTAACTAATAATAATAGTAAAATCTTTAATTCTTAAATTATAATCTACTTAATATAAATCCAAGGTTGTCATGATAGCAACCTTGGACACTCCTCTAACCCTAATTCTTACATGGCATCATATTAGAATCCTAATGCTGATGTGGCATCATATTAAAATTTATAACTTTTATCTTATTTTAATTCTTCACACCAACTCCAATTCAAGACAACTATTAATAATGATATATTAATATTAAACCATCACTATTAATAATAATAAAATAATATCTAACTAATAATAATAGTAAAATCTTTAATTCTTAAATTATAATAATATAATAATATTAAACCACCACTATTAATAATAATAATAATATAATATCTAGCTAATACTAATAATAAAATAATAATAATAATAATAAATATGTATTTATTTTAAATATAAATATCAAATAATTTATGGTGATGTGACAATCTCACAATTGCTTCTCAATCTAAACCAAAATTAAAAATCTATATTTATTTTAAATATAAATATAAATACATTTTGCTTTAAAAAATTGTCAAACAAATATATCTTAATTTGTTAATAATTTATATCATCTTATATATATATATATATATATATATATATATATATATATATATATATATATATATATATATATATCAATCAAATAACTTTAATTATATTATTTATTTAATTGACATTATAATAATAATTATTATAATAAGAATATTAAGTCAATGTTATAAAATAATAATAATAATAATAATAAGGTTTAAACTATACGAAATTATTTATATAAAAAATTTAATTTAATTTTATCACTTTAAATTAACACATTTATGTCACAAAAAAATTCTCACTATCTCCGATTATTGACTTTATCTACTTAATATAAATCCAAGGTTGTCATGATAGCAACCTTGGACACTCCTCTAACCCTAATTCTTACATGGCATCATATTAGAATCCTAATGCTGATGTGGCATCATATTAAAATTTATAATTTTTATCTTATTTTAATTCTTCACACCAACTCCAATTCAAGACAACTATTAATAATGATATATTAATATTAAACCATCACTATTAATAATAATAAAATAATATCTAACTAATAATAATAGTAAAATCTTTAATTCTTAAATTATAATCTACTTAATATAAATCCAAGGTTGTCATGATAGCAACCTTGGACACTCCTCTAACCCTAATTCTTACATGGCATCATATTAGAATCCTAATGCTGATGTGGCATCATATTAAAATTTATAATTTTTATCGTATTTTAATTCTTCACACCAACTCCAATTCAAGACAACTATTAATAATGATATATTAATATTAAACCATCACTATTAATAATAATAAAATAATATCTAACTAATAATAATAGTAAAATCTTTAATTCTTAAATTATAATAATATAATAATATTAAACCACCACTATTAATAATAATAATATAATATCTAGCTAATACTAATAATAAAATAATAATAATAATAAATATGTATTTATTTTAAATATAAATATCAAATAATTTATGGTGATGTGACAATCTCACAATTGCTTCTCAATCTAAACCAAAATTAAAAATCTATATTTATTTTAAATATAAATATAAATACATTTTGCTTTAAAAAATTGTCAAACAAATATATCTTAATTTGTTAATAATTTATATCATCTTATATATATATATATATATATATATATATATATATATATATATATATATATATATATATATATATATATATATATATATATATATATATATATCAAATAACTTTAATTATATTATTTATTTAATTGACATTATAATAATAATTATTATAATAAGAATATTAAGTCAATGTTATAAAATAATAATAATAATAAGGTTTAAACTATACGAAATTATTTATATAAAAAATTTAATTTAATTTTATCACTTTAAATTAACACATTTATGTCACAAAAAAATTCTCACTATCTCCGATTATTGACTTTATTTTAAAATTTTATCTTATCCCGTTAATTCTCACATTTCTAACATCATTTCTTCTAATTATTTTTTTAATTTTTATTTATAGAAGTCTTTTTTAGTACATTCTAATGTAAAATATTCTACCACATGTTTTTGCTTTTGTCAATTAAAAAGCGAAAAATTAAGATTTAAATATATTATGACAAAGACTTTTATAAATTTATGATATTTTTATAATATAATTTTCATAGCTAAATTTTGATATTATCATATAAAATTAAATATGATTATTAGAATTCTCTTATATTTCTTAATTGACATTCATTTTTTTTAATTTTCTTCCTTAAATTTTCATTAAATATCCCGTTAATTCTCTCATTTCTAACATCATTTCTTCTAATTATTTTTTTAATTTTTATTTATAGAGGTCTTTTTTTAGTATATTAAATATGATTATTAGAATTCTCTTATATTTCTAATTTGATATTCATTTTTTTTAATTTTCTTCCTTAATTTTTCATTAAATTGCACGTTTCAAACTTCTTACATTTTTGGAAGAAAAATATCTCCTCTATCTCTTAATTGACATTCACTATTTTTTTCTTTAACTATTCATTTAATTGTCCGTTTCAAATTTTTATAACTTTAATTCTCACAAAATATTCAGTTTTATTTCTCATATCATAAATAGAAAAAATTGACATTCACTATTTTTTTTCTTTAACTATTCATTTAATTGTCCGTTTCAAATTTTTATAACTTTAATTCTCACAAAATATTCAGTTTTATTTCTCATATCATAAATAGAAAATGACAGCTCATAACATTAATGATAATATAATAAAACACTAATAAAATGCCACGTCTCTTTGTATTCCTCCACACATATATAATCTCACTTAATCTCATATTCATATGCATTGTCTACTGCATATTTCACAGACTTACCATTTTATATGATTTTTTTTATCATGTATGCTACTGATACAACTTCAACAAGTAAGTTGTTTTTTTTTGTTTTGTCCTAATGTTTTTTAAATTAGTGTCTTTTAAAGGTAAGTTTGTATGTAAGTTTATCTTATTATTAAATTTTATATTCAATTATTATATTTTCATGTAAAATAGATTATATGTTTTTGTTGATCAGATGTAAATGAGTTTATTATTGAAGTAAATCTAATTGAGAAGATCATACATACAAATGTTGATATCAAGTCCCTCAATATTTAAAGAATCAAAGACACATAGATTACAAATTGTGTAAGCTTAAACAATATTTGTCTACTTTTTATTCGGATACATCTCTTTGTCCAAATCGACTATTGGAGATCTAAGTGATGTTATGGAAAATTTAGAATAGTCGATCTAAGTGATGTTATGGGAGATTTAGATCATCAACCAGTAAAGAGTTGATAACAAAAGAAGAAGGATATTATGTATATTAATAATTTCTATTATACTATAGTAAATTAATAGTAGTAAACATGCTTATATCATTAAATTATTTGAGAGATTTTTATTCACTTTTTAAATTGATGTTATTGAACATGTGTCATATATTATGAAATTGTATTAAAAAATCTTATACTCTAATTATGACTATTTTGAAAATATTGATTCAATATTACATTATTTTAAAAAAAACATTAATTAAAAAAATCTCACAACCGTTTTTTTAATATTCTATACACTCTTATATTATTATTTACTTTATAGAAGAAAAATTATACGAACTTTTAAATTTATCATTTTGAAATTCTTAAATGTATCTACTATGCTATTAAACAGAAAATAAATTTACTAATAATAATCATATATATTTAGTATCAATAGAGAGACTAAAAGTTATTTATTTGATATGATTTTTAATTGAATACACTTTTTTTTATAAATAATATAATATATTTTATTTTAATAATATATAATAATAAAATATAATAATCAATTCCATTCAGTTAATTTTTAAATATTTTTTAATTGGGTTATATTTAATACTCAAATCATTTTTTCATTTTTTGAATAAAAATGATTGGTCATAAGATTAATACTATTACAAATTATAAATATAGATTATTTAGAAATACATTCGAATTCGTCTCTTACAATTCTCCTATACATTTTTAACTATTATAATTGCATATTATCATAGACACTTTAATAATATAGTATCAGACATTTTTTAACACATTATTTTCTATAATCAAATAATTTTAAATTTTAATTTTATGGTTGCCTAAATCAATTTAAATTCTCATAGCATTAGGAGAATTTTTGAGGTTGAGTGAAATATAAATTTCAAAAAAAAAACTTTTTAAATAAATTGTTTTTTTTCATATATCAATGAAAAAGAATGTTCTAATCATTATAATTTATATAAAAAAAAATTAAAAAGTAATACATTTTAACATTATTATTTTTTGTTTCCGCCTCTTATACCACTTTTGTTATCATATATCCTCACTGTTTTAATATCGAATACAATTTTTTCTTCTTTTATTATAGAAGCAAGCAAATCTTTAATCATATACATGTATAGCTATTTTAATCATAAAAAAATATGGACGTTTTTCTCAAGCCATAATTTTTATTTTTATTTCTCCAACAAATAATAAAGTTAATTTTCATAATTATACATATCAAAATCATTATTTTATTATATATAATTATGTACAAACCATATACAATTATTTATATAAAAAAAAATTATACAAAATCAGGTAAACTAAAATAATTTATTTTTCTATCATAAAAATTTTATTTAAATACATTCTAATTAATCCCGTGCAACGCACGGGTTTATTAGCTAGTATATTTACATATAAGAGAATAATATTTAATGACTTGGACTAAGTCAAGTCAATATTATAATAAACTCATTATGGACCACATTAGTTTTTGCTTTAAATTATAAATAAAATGATAATAATAGTAATTTTCTTTCAAAATATTTTATCTTATTTTTCACTTAAAATTGAGACAAAAACTATTTAAAACTTTTGAAATATCATCAAAATTTACAACAAAAAACACAAAAATATCATTTATTTGATATATATTTTATAGGTTTAAAATAACATATTTTTAAGTATTCTAAAAAATACTTTAAATATAGTTCTCTCTTGATTTTCAAAACCTAATCCCATGTAAATATTTTTGTGATAAAACCCTCATCATGTAGGTCTTAATTAGGTATAGATTTTGTCTAAACCTTAATTAAGTTGACTTTTGTCAATATTCAAAACTGTTTTCAACAAACGATCCAGTTTTTTTTTCAGACAACAAAAAAACATTATGCCTCAGTGGAAATCGATTAACCTCTGTGGGAAATCGATTTCGTGAGTACAGATTTTCAAATCTGGCGCAAAAGCAGAGTGGAAATCGATTTCCTGCGCACAGTTTTCAAAAAAACAGCATTATGAAGCATAAAACTTAAGTTAAGCAAACATACAAACACCTTATGATCACATATCAATTGGAGCACGAAACTTCCATCAATTCACCATCAAATAGGACCAATATAGCATCAAAGATGCGTTGAACACAAGCAACAAAGATCTACATCTTAGAGTTTAGAATTTTACCACTTCTTGAACAAAATGTTGGAGTAGCTTCAAGAACAAGCACCAAATGAGTAGATCCTTCAAAATTGGAGATGAACAAGTAAAGAAAAGAGTGAAATGAAGAAGGTTTAGTTCAAAACTAGCAAGATTCAAGGTGAATCTTACTAATTCTATGAAAATGAAATTTGGGCGAGGGTTTTGGAAAGGATGAGAAGTGAAAATGCTAGAATTTCTTTGGCTCTCAAAGCTTGTCAAATGAAGAGGTAGAGACCTCTATTTATAGAATTGTAGCAAGAGTAGTGGCAATTTGGTCATTGTGCACTTGATAATTAATCTTGTGTTTAATTGATGTTTAATTGGTAAAATGGGGTTAAAATGGGTTTAATGAAGGGAATTAATTTTGGTGAGGTGGAAAATTGGTAAAATGACAAAAAATGATCAAAGAAAATAGGTGCCAAAATGATGTCATGCTTCCCTCTCCTTTTTTTGAATTTTCGCCCCAAGAAATCGATTTCCCATATGGGTAAATCGATTTCCACCTTCAAATTTTCAAAAAATTTCCTTCTTGCATTGTTTTGATTCTTGCTCAACTTCTCTCCTACAAAACACAAACAAAGGAGACAAAATGCATATTATTGGATTTTGATTAGTATAAAACAAATAAAAAGCTAGAAGTGCTTGATGATTCCCCTCAAAGATAATCACAATATCAAGAATAGAGCTTCACGATGTTTCTCTTGATTGATGATTAAAATGCAATCAATGTATGTTATTAGGGTCAAAATTTGGGGTATGACACCTGCATGTTACCAACATAAGGGTAACATTCAAACAGAAGGGGTGAGATATCAAACAATATAATTTGATGAATGATAAATACTATACAAGAATTAGCTCATGCAAAATCACCGCTTCACAAAACAACATTTATTACAACAAAAGTCATCAACATAATATACCAATTATTTCACCATCACAACAACTCAACATAAAAGTGCAACATGAAATGTGACTCGTTAAAATGCACATGCATGTGGTACCAACGGAGCAAAGCCCCCAACTTAATAATTGCCAATTAATAGAGGCACCAACAAGGCATAAGCCTTCAACTTCAAATTTTTCCAATCCAGGCCAACTTACCGAGCAAAGCTCACAACTTGATATGCTATGTATGTGACAATGTTATGAACACAACAACAACAGTTATCAACAACAACACCACTACGATTCAACAGTAGCAATAAGCCTACAACTTGATGTCTGCCAATAATTAGAGGCAACATACCCGCAATAACAACATAACAACAATTGTAACAATTATCAACAACAACATAAAAACAACAACAACGCAACAACAATAATGATGACACTTCAACGGCAACTCCACAACAATACAACACTGGCCATAAGCCTAAACTTATCTGCCAAGAATCGGGGGAAATTAAACAACATCGATTTAACCTGTGAATTCACAACTTTAATATCTACATTATAGCAACTTATACAATCCACTATTTTCAACCGAAATAATTTAAAACCATTTCGCGCAACATTTTTATTAATTTATTATGTACCCGTAACTCGTGACAAATTATAATAATATATATAATTATAACTCGACAGAGTTTTCAAGGGAATTGTAAACAACACGAATGTAACTCTAAAAACCGTATTGCCAACTCTAATAACCCTATGGATAATTCTAACGGGATTAAAAATAATTTAAGTTAGCCAAATAATTACAAAATTCGTCTCTAACTCAAAACTCCTAGAAGATTATACTAATAATAATAATAATAATAATAATAATAATAATAATAATAATAATAATAATAATAATAATAATAATAATAATAATAATATTATTATTATTATTATTGTTATTATTATTAGTATTATGAAACATGTATATATTAGTAAACTTGAATGGGATTTGTTCTCTTCAAAGAAAAACATAAGTTTATATTTCCAGAATTATAATCCTATTATGTTTCCAATGCATTAGTACGGCGTGCCCAAGCCAAGGCCTAAAAAAAGAGGGGGCCTCAAGTAATTAAGTGTGGGCTTTATGAAATTCAATGAAAAATAAGATATATAGTTTGTTTTGAACTTCTACAACATCTTGTATTTATGGCACAGCGGTAAAGCGGGGTAGCCCATAAATTGATGTCTTGTGTTTGATCCTTGCAGCTAGATTTTAGGTTTTAATCGTTAGTACTTTTTATTTATATATATATATATATATATATATATATATATATATATATATATATATATATATATATATATATATATATATATATATATATATATATATATATATATATATATATATATATATATATATATATATATATATATATATATATATATATATATATATATATATATATATATATATATATATATATATATATAATATTCATTTTATTAACCTTTCTGATTTTATTTCTTTAATTTAAAATTTGGATGATAATAATTTTTTTAATTAAATATTATAAATTTTACTACATGATTAAATTATAAGAAATATTATTATATAATTATTACTGGTTTGATTTTAATTTATATAAAAATATATTGTTAAATTTCATTTTATAATAATATTTTAAATAATATAATGTTATTTTTAGTTAATTATAATACCCCGACCCTCCGACATCGGTAATTATCCAAAATTGGCTAATTGGTTATTGGAATGCATAAATAGAATTATTCTATATTAATCTAAGAGGGACTATTAAGAAAGAAAGTGGATTAGTTAGAAACCAACAAAATGGCAATTTGGTGAATATGACTTAGTTAGAGGGCAAATGAGACATTAACCTCTAAATGCATGGACCTAAGATTGTTGGTAGGGACATTATTTATTTCAAAACCAGAATTTTGAAAAGAGAATGGTTAGAAGCAAGGGAGAGGAAGCAGAAAGAAGTGGTTCAAGTTTCATTTTCGCAACAATGGTGCAGCTCCCACTAAAAAGGTAATAACTCTCTGCTCGTAACTCCGATTGAGACGAATTAGGACTTTTCGGAAAGCTAACGAAATTCTCTTTGATTTGCATATATGGTTCGCGTTCATAGCTTCTGTTTTGAAGGAGAAAATCAAGCTTGAATTTGGGACATGCATGCTGAATGTGAAGAAGAATGGGCTACAAGTTTGGTGAGCTTGAAGGGAAAGTTTGTGTCAAGTTAAGGGTTCAATGGCTGCATGATCATCATCTCAACCTTCTTTTTAGCAATGTGAGTCCTTAGTTAGAAACCTTGGGGTTTTGCATGTAGGGATTTTAATTGGGGTTTAGGGATTATGAATTAATTTATGAACTAATGATGCTAAACATGTTTGATTTGCCTTAATCCTTGCATGTTGATGATTCTGAATATGTGTATGATATAAATTCGCTGGGACTGTATTGAGGATGCATGGGATCAATTATAGGGCATTTGAGACTGGTTTAGAACTCTTAGAATGCAGAAAAATCGATTATGCTTCAGAGTAATCGGTTACTGGATTCTGGGTAACCGGTTACCCTGTGTAAAATTTGTGTTGCTGGGCATTTTTCATGCCAGTAACTGGTTACTGGCTTCAGAGTAACCGGTTACCCTAGGCGCAGAGGGAAAAATCAGCAACTTTTGGGAATTCATAACTCCCATTTTGTGTATCCGTTTGATGCGTACCATATACCGTTAGAAAGCTAACGAGATGTACTATCTAGGAAAATTAGCCTTGATGTCTAAATAACGTTTTTCGATATATCTGACATGCCTTCAGTTAAGTGTGACTATGGAGAATATGTAAATTATGTACAGTTAGACTGAATTAACTTCATTACACTTAATTGCTATGTCATGCTATGGTGGGGTTATGCGGCCAAGTAGGCCTACGCATAGCAGGTAAACCATCTCTAGTGGTGCCATGTAGGCTACATCACTAGGCTTTCGCCCGATGGAACCAGTGTGTCAAGATGGCGTATTGTACTCGGCGTTAACACATGTGCGTGAAGATGGTTAATGGGAAAATAACGCCAATTAGGCTAAGATCATCTCGCGTTAATTTAGGCTTGTGCGAACCCGTCTAATCATCTTGCGGTGTGCTTGTACAAGTCTCTTGACAATAGGCATGGGCGTGATCCATCGAGGGTGTGTTTTATAACCTAGTCGAGGCATTAACGCGTTTCTGGATTCCTCGTATATGGATGCGGGTTTGCATACTTGGTTGCTTATATAATTGTATATTTGCATTATGAGTCCAATGGTGGACGATTCCTTGTTTTCTCCGTACTTGTACCGGATGTGAGGATAAACCCCGAATCAATGGTGGATTCGGTTTTGATGCATGTACCCTGTAGATCCGAGTGGACCCATAGGATAGGAGGACTCATTGAGATTTAGTAATCTCACCCCAATCAACTTATATTTTTTCGGTGCAGTTTAGTAGCGTTTGGTTAGTAGCGGGTTTGGACTGAAGACATGGAAGTGGTGATGGCTCGGAGACCTCGTCAGATCTCATCTTCCGCTGTGCAGATCCATTGAAGACACATGTTTTATTATTCCTAGTAGAATTTCATGTTGTACTCAATATGGATCTTTCTATAGCTATAACTTTTGTATGTACTCAATATCAATTTTTAACGTTTCATGCATAATATACTAGTCAGTTATGTATGGGGTGTTACAGTTGGTATCAGAGCCTGGTTGATTCTTGTCCCTGCCGTGAGACATCACTAGAAATTTATTTTCCTCCTCTCAAGTGTGTGTTACTAGCCTGATTTTACTGATATCTCATTGAGTCGTTGAACTTGATCAACTCATCGACTAAGTGCGTGACAGTAGAATTAAGGCAGAGCCGCCACGAGGACTCGTAAAACCTGCAAGGTTGTGAACCCAAGTTGTTGGAGTGGGATGAGTAATGAATTATTGGACGCTTCAAGTGGATGATATTGGAGTCGTCAAGCTTAAGGAGAGCGTTTGACACGAAGTAGTGATACCCGAACTGCCAAGATATGGATCGAGACAACTAGAACCCCCAGGATTTTGATTGGATAAAGTGAAACTTTCTCTAAGTCTTGCTAATAGCAAGGGAAATCCAAACAGGATTGAGTAGGAGCCTTGTAAGCGAGATTTTCTGAAGGTGTTGAGTCGGGAATTAGTAGAATTCAGTACTGATGATGCTGCCGGTATTAAGCGTGACTGTGAGCTGATAGGACAGAATAACCTTTCGAAATGCGGACAGAGGAGTCAAACCTTTCTGATTGCGCTGGTACGGACAATAATTGGATGGGCAGAGTATTAGATTCTGATCCAACTTGAAGTACCCTAAGCGAGAGTAGTTACCTAGTAAGGTTTGGTGGAATGTACGAGTGTGGTAACTTACGATTGGGCGAGGTTTGAATACCCGGTCTATAGAAGAGGATATGTATTTTTGTTCTTATCATTTTATATTTAAGTTCTAGAACTACGCTAGATGGAATATGAAATGATGTAGAAGCGTGAAATGCAGTAACCTAAGTTCTTGTTAGTTGTTGTTCGTCTGACCCCGAGTGAAGCCATAGAACTTCGCTTGGCGTTGGGTGTTCAACCGAGTAAGAACTAAGATCTATCTGGAACGTCAGCAGGATGATCGCAATTGCGTTGGTTGTTAGGAACCATAGTACTCCTATCTGAACCGAATTATCCTTGGAGTCTCATGCATGCGTGGGACGAATGGGTACGCGCACGACATGGTAATCCGAAATTGAACTTCAAATCTTCGTGCTTGGCGTTTAGGATTTCCGAATAAGTAAACCTTGATGTGTAACACTCTCAGGTTTTAGCATCCTGAAGAGTGTGATTTGAAGGACTTGAGGAATGATGAGCCTATTGGAGGCCTGTTCAGACACTTGTCGGTTGCGACTATAGGATACGCGTGGGGATCATTATACGGCACTGAGGTAGGTTACCTGGATACATGGCCTCGGAGTTAGACCACCATGTAAGTACTACCAAACGGGTATAATGCCACAGTATCGCTATCGTGCACAAGATGCGTGAGTCATCCTTTTTCAGACATGTGTGGGACAAAGGTGATCTGAAGCTCAAGGTAGAATTCTGATTCATCACTCGTGAGACGCAAATCCAGACTCTCATAAGGTATGTGGGATAATGATCCATACGTCGCACTCGATAATAGAGGAATAACTAGACTGGCAATGGTGGGACAAATCAAGATCCGATACTATGCTTATAGAGACTCTGAATGATCGTGCTCGCGCAAGTTAGAGTCGGATTATACCTTGCAGACGTTCTTGTTTCATGAAGTGTTAAGTTGGCAATTTTGCATGAGTGTCTAGAGTGGGACTCATGTGCAGTCATGATATTCTGGTCAGCATGGTGAGTGGCTATCATGTACCATTAGCGACCGGTGATGGAATATGTGAATTGTATCTTAGACTAGTTTGATGTGTGACGTATTTGGTAGAGTGTCTGTAGATACTCTGAGTGAAGAAGTGTCAATCTTGGTAAAGCATAGACATTTTTGGTTTGAGAACTGCTAAGGAGTCTATAAGAGAGATGTTCGAAGTGCAAAGTGCAATTTCTCGCATTGTGGCTACACTCTGATTGTTACAAGCACTGCAATGAAGGATGCAGCCATCGAGGAAGTCAGTTTAGTGTCTGATTCAGAGGTGGAACATACATAAGATGATTGTGTGAATGGAGTGTGGCTATGGGAGGATTGTTATATCAGTAAGTCGCACATGTTATCAGAGGTGATACTACGCTAAGAGAATGAATGTGTATGACTGGGTAGAAGTTGTGTAAAACTGCTAGAGTTATCATGAGTTGCACTACATTGTGAAGGGTTCGATATCCCGGTTGAGCAACAAGATTTGTTGGAATGACAGGCATAGCGGTTATACACTATGGGAATCAGTAACGAAGGATGATTTCTAAGTTAATGAGCATTTGGTTTTCAATGTCCTGGAACCGGAGTGTGTGCTTAAGTTGTGATAGATGGATCTAATCTGAAATGATGGAGTAACTAGAGACTTGGTGATCGGTCACCATTTCTATCTAATTTCTGTCATGTATTCGGTCTAAATTTGTCGATTCGGTAACACTTTGATCAACGTTTTATTGCTTTTGTTTAAGTATTTCATGTTCCATTATTTTTATGTTTACTTTGCATTATGTTTTAATTTAAGTTATTTAGATTCTTTTGATACCGTTTGGTTAGTTGTGTACGAATTTCAGGTTTAAACAAGTCATCTTAAGTGTCAAAGCAACTATGAAGGAAGGAGAGGCAATAGAAAGATGAAAATTCAAGGTTCTGGGGTCTAACACGGCCGCCCGTGCTTCCAAGCACGGCCCGTGCCAAATGCATGACACTCTCCATACAAAATCCAGGGACGACACACGGCCGCCCGTGCTTCCACGCACGGCCCGTGTCAGGATGGCTGGGAGCAAAAATAAAAATAAAGAGCAACACGGCCACCCGTGCGTCCGAGCACGGCCAGTGCTGCTGAGAGCGTGAAAACTTCCAATTTTAGGGCTTTTTCATTAAATCTCCACTTTGAGGGCACTTTAGACATTGCATTTGGCTGAGATTTGTACCTAGACTATTTAGTTGAGTTTGAGAGAACTATTGAGGGACTTTTGGATCATACGATATGTCATACCCCAAATTTGTCCTACCCTTAGTTATCTGGCTTATAATTCATATACATACATCATTTAGGTCATGGCCCAATTCATGCATTCATATCATGGTTACTGTTCCAAAAAGGAGCTCCTAGCACAAAGAACTTCTGATTAAATATAAAGATCCGAGGTCTGGTCTTGTGGCATCATTCTTCTTAGGGCACTATTGAATCAGGGTTTCCTCACCTTCAAGTCAGAGCGTTGGTTAGAAAGTACAAACTTATTGTTCATCTGATTATTCCAAATTAGGGTTTCTTGACCGTAGTCAACACAATTGACTTTTTGGTCAAAACATTAATCGATAGTTGATTTTATGAAAGGAGATAGTATGATGACCGCGTGGAGGCGTTCAGTTGATTTCCATTGGTTAGAAGCTGATTAATTGGGAATTTCATTAAAATCGGAGAAAAATCAGAACAGTTGACTTTTGGGTCAAAATCGGGTCAACCACTCAAATACCTACTTTTGATGGAAAATCGGTCAAGAAAAGCCAAGGAATAGATAAAATCGGGAGTTTGACAAAAATTGCCAAAAATAGAAAAATATCAAAAAGGGAAAGCTTTATACTTAGAAAAAATTTTGGTTCATAAAAAGTCTAGTGAACAACTCATATCATCACCAATTTACACGTGGCAAATGGCATTGTTTGGAGAAATTTCCAACATCAAAGTTGTTCCTCTCATAGAGGAGAACAACTTTGTAGTTGGACAATTTTCCATTTGAGGCTTGGTAGAAGAGTTATCAAGGTCTGAAGTTGAGGTTTTTCATTTGAATCAAGTCACAAAGTTGGGCAGATTTCTGGTCATACGTGAAGCGTTTCATCAAACATGTGGTGTGCTATATTTGAAGTCAATTCTAGGGCAATTCAGGAACCCTAAAAACAAAAACTCGGTATGCATCCACTCTATGCCATGTCCTCTACCCATTGAAGCAAGAATCATGTCAATTGAATGAGTGTGCAACAAATTACAAGGCCTCAAAGTAGTGATCACACAAAACATCTCGTGGCATAAGGTTGGGTCAGAATCCCAAGTCACACGCATGCATTTGATCAAACACATGGTGTGCTGACTTTGAAGCCAATTTTAGAGGTCTACAAATTTCCATTGAAGTCAATCTTGGTGCCAAACTCTCCTTTGCCATGCCCTCTTTCTAACAAGCCATGGATGGCAACCATTGAACATGTAGGGACCAGGATACGAAGACTCAAAGTCCTGCCCTGGTCTAGTCACGTCTTTGCCAAAGTCATAGGCCAAAGTCAGGTCACGCGTGCGCCCTAGGTCCACCGCGTGTCACCATGTTTCAGGCAATTCTCCTCCATTCTCCAAGCATCATTTTGAAATCTTCCAAACACCACTCCTCTTCCATGCCACCACGTCTTTATGTTGAGCTTAAGTTTGAAAAGAATGGTGACTTAAGAGAGGTGATATAAGCACACGAAGTCAGTACCATGGACATGTAACTCTTGGCATGGAAAAGGAGTAAGCCATGCAAGAATCTTATACGTAAAACATTACTACAAATCCAAACTTGTTCACTAAGCTCCAAGGAAATATCAGCTACAGCAATACATCGTAACTCCCATACACTCCCATGCACTCTATATAAGATCACTCCACCTCACTCTCATTACACACACACTCACATTTTTTCTCATTTTCAAACTCACTCTCTCTTATCCTCTCTTCACTCTCTTCGCATAGAAGTTTGTTACAGTTGGTAACAAACTTGTAACTGATTCTCCAACCACCACTAATCTCCACCACCGTGACAACCACCATCATACACCATCAACCTTCGTTCATCAACTCTCTCACTCTTCTTCGACCGTCATCACTAATCGTCCTCACCTTCACAAACCGTCTCATAACCTTCATCATCAACACCACACTCGGCCTCCAATAGCAACATCAAGTTCTCATCTTTGTTGATCCCTACTATCGAGCCACGGATTCAAGCTTCCATGTTCTCCATGGATCATCAAGAATTTTCACCACTTCCTGGATATTATGCTCAAGCCTAGAATCAAGCAATCTCCATTTCGTGTGTTCATCAGCTTCTGAGTTCATTCTTCAGGAATAAGAAGCATATCCGTCATTATCACCAAAGCACCTAGGAGGAAAGCAGCCTGTGGAATCTTCTCACACTCCTGCGCAAGATCTTTTTAGGTGAGCATTCTGAATCTTCCTAAGCATATTAGATAGCGTGTAACGAATCATGTGCATCCGTATGCGTTCTTTATTCAATACTGCTTGCTGCATATGCCATGGATTTGTAGATCTTGAAGTTTGATTTAGTTCGTGCGATAACGTTTGTTTGAACTTTTAAATCGTGTATTCGAGTCCTAAAAGTTGAGAGGATCCAGTTGATGTGTTCATATTATGTTCCGGTTGACATGATGCGATTTCGGATTTCGAGAATCATTTTGGTTTGCGAATTAGAGAGATATTTAGGCAAATCTAAGCCTATATTTGGATCCAGGGGTGAAGAACAGGCTGAAAGGTGTTATCTTTTTAAATTTCCGGGCGAGTTTTTGATCGCTCCGGCGAAGGTAGGCTGAAGGAGATGACCGGAGCCCTGGCTCCGGCGTCTGTACTGTGCATGAGAGGTTTCCTCCGTCCATGACGTGTCCATATTCCATTTGTTACTGCTCTTGAATTTTTCTTTATTTTTGCTGAAAGCACATGAATGAACTGGTGTGATGGAACGCGCTGGTTGGCTCATTGATTATTTTGTCTTGGTGTGACTTAAATGATGGTGCAGCAATTGATACCATAGGGTTTTTTTGTCACGTTGCTCTTAACAATAAATACATGCTGACACATTGATAATAAAAAACAAATAAAATGAGATAATAAGGGAAATAAAAGAAGGAGGTAGATAGTTTTGTTGGGCCATGCGTTCGGGCCCTGCAATTGTTTCTGAACCACACCCCTGTTGGGAAACCTGGGCCTGAGCGCCCTTGTTATTCCCACTACCCCTGTTTGGGCCTAGATTACTCCTAACACATTTTAAATCATTTAGAAACTGCTGGTGCACCCCCCTGCAGTTTAGAATCTCAATTTTATTTTAATCTTGTTTTTTTTGCTTTTAATTCATAATTCCTTTTTAACTCAAATAAAAAATGCATAAGTTTTGTCTTAGATATTTTAGGGCGTGTAAATAATTGCCTTGATTTTGTTTTTTTTCTAATTGTTTTTAGTCCTTATAATAAATCTTTTCTTCACAATATGTTTGAATTTCTTTGTTTTAACATTTCTTTGTAAATAATCCGTTAATAGACTTAGGAATAAATTTTAGTCTCGTTTTTTTCATAGAAGTAATTGATGTGTGTGTTTGTGAATTCCATTTACTTGTTATAGTTCTCAATTTTATTTGTCATATATTGACTTCCTTTACCTATCTCATGTGTAGTTTCTTTTAACGAATTGTATAACTTTTATTATTTTGATTCCCTTGTATAGACAACTTAGATTAGAATTTAGGATCAGTTCCCCTTTTTTCATTCTTTTTCTTTTCAACTTTTAAAATACTTAATAAAAGGAAGATGCGAATCACATTAAGAAAGTGATAGAGAAATGAGTGGGATTCATTCCCTAATCTGTTTCTCAATCGCTTAGTGACATAGAAACGAGTGAGATTCATTCCCTAATCTGTTTCTCGGTCACTACTTAATGGGAGAGAAATGAGTGGGATTCATTCCCTAATCTGTTTCTCAAACATTAATTAATGGGAGAGAAATGAGTGGGATTCATTCCCTAATCTGTTTCTCGAACATTACATAATGGGATGGAAGTGAGTGGGATTCATTCCATAATCTGCTTCTCGATCATTATACATTTTATGTGATTCAATTCGCAAAGAAAATTCCCCTTAAAAAATACACAACCAAAAACACTTAAAACACCTAACAATGGTTTAGATTAAAATAAAGTAGAGAAGGTGGTGAGTGGCCCGGTATTGGGAACTGTTCATCACTCATCTACGTTAAAAGATACAAACCAAACATTTCTTTTTCTTTTGCCTCATTGGCACCTAAGGGCAATGTTATTTCCGCTCGTACGCATCGTAGGTCGTCCCTAATGCAAGAGCGCGAACGTTAACTCCGCCCAACTAAAAAACACAAAACAAACAGAAAATCGTGAGCCGAGCTACGGTAACTCTGATTCCTGAAAATGATACGTAGGCAGCGGGGTAGGGCCCGTGCGAGTACAATTCCTTATTTTCCCTACATTCTGCATGCATTCGCATATAGACATAGATATAGTACACACCCTTTAGATAGAAAAAAACATAGGTGGATACCATCGAGTACGATGGGCGCGAGGGGTGCTAGCACCTTCCCCTTGCGTAACCGACTCCCGTACCTAGATTCTCTGGTCGCGAGACCCTGTTCCTTCTTTTGTTAGGTTTCCTGGTATTCCTTTCCCTTATGGGATAAATATATTGGTGGCGACTCTATTCATTTTTCCTGAGTGTGCGACACGATAGAAAATCATAGAGGAGAGAAGATAGCTTCATCAGGAGTTTTAGAGACGGAGAGATTCAAGGGTTTCCACCATTGAAGATCAAAGTCACCATTATTTTTTAGTAATGTCTACATTCTTTATTATGTCTTTCTTGAATATTATTAGAGGCTAAACCCCCCAATGCTAGGGGGTGGTCCTGATTTGGTTTTTGTAATAACGATGAATTTGTGATTTCGTCAATACATTGGTTTATATTATTCAATTAAATTATGCAATGTTCTTCTTGTTTTCTTTATCGATCAAATAAGGATTAATTTATGGCAAACAAATACAGGACTGTAGTTGTTAGGGTTTGTGCATAATTTGATTATAGTAGATATCACCTAGGACTAGGGATACCCTATAATTACCACATAATCTTGATTATGTAAAAGCTTGGTTTCAATTTAGGTTCCTAAGGACTTAGGATTTAGGTTGGAAGACCAAAGGTTTTCTCACTAAGGACTTAGGAGGAAACACCCTAAGGATGTGGTAACTGAATGTTATGAACTTGTTGAAGAGATCTTAATTCTGAAGTGTTACATGCCAAATCAACCACTCACCCTAGCATCTCATATATTTGATAACAAAAATCAATTTATTTTCTCATCATTTTTTCTTTGCAAGGATTTCATCCACCAAAATCAAAACATTAATCTTTTGTTCAATTGAATCATATTTTACGAATCTGTATTTCCTACACAGTCTTTGAGATCGACATTCGGGGAATTTCCCCTATTATTACTATAGAGGCAAAAATAGTACACTTGCTTATTTTCCGATCAAGTTTTTGGCGCCGTTGCCGGGGACTGCCAAAATACAAATTTTTAACTTAAGTTCAATTGAAATTTTGTTGCTCTGCGACTAAAATTTTATTTTCTGCATTTTTATTTTTATTTTTTTCTTATTCTAAAAATTGTCTAATCTGTTTATGCGAGGTAAGGCCTCGGCTGAATTTCTTTTTGACACAGAAATCGAAAGAACTTTGCACGCAAGGCGCAGACAAGCTCGTCAATAAAATCTGGAATCTGAAGAAGAAATTATTTCAGTTCATTCCGGTTCAGATTCTGAAAGTGAAGAAGAAGTCATGGGAGAGAATCCACCAGCGCCGGAGAGACTCCTTGGTGACTACGATGCTACAAACACGCTGGGAGGTAGACTGACAATTGTCAACCAACCGGTAAATGCGGCTAACCTTCAATTGCATCCGAGCACAATAAATCAGCTGGAAAGAAAACCTTTCACCGGAAAGGTTTATGAAGATGCAAACAAGCACCTACAGAGGTTTCTTACCATGAGTACGACTTTAAAAATTGAAGGGCATACCGAAGAGGCAAAGAAGCTGAGAATGTTCCCGTTCACCTTGGCCGAAGAAGCAGAAGAATGGTTCTATTCTCTTCCAGCGGGCAGTATCACGTCATGGGAAGAGATGGAGAAGGCTTTCTTGAATGAGTATTTCCCCGCCCCGGTCTTTAAAAGGAAGAGATATGATATTTTGAATTTCAAACAACAGGAGGGTGAACTCTTAGGATATGCTTATAAAAGATTCAAAAGGACCCTAGTGGCATGTCCCACTCACAACATGGACAAAACTGACCAAATGCAGATATTTGTGAATGGGCTCAAAATGAAAACAAAGCAGTTGATCGATACAGCAGCTGGAGGATCAACAAATTTCTCAACAGCCTCCGGAATTATCAAGATAATTGAAGCGATAGCTGCAAATGAGCATTTGGAGTTGTATGACAGGTGTACTAATAAACCTGAAAGAGTTATTGATCTGAAGTTGGAAACCTCAAAAATTCGGGTTGAAGATGCTATAGCTGCAGAGGTAGAAAAGAGATTAAAGGCTATGAATATAGGTACTCAACAGGTTGCTCAAGTCCAACAAGCTCAACCTGTAATTTGTGAAATTTGCCAAGGTCCTCACCAAACTGTATATTGTGTTGCTACCCCCAAGCAAATTGAAGAAATCAAATTCTTGAGGCAAAACAACCCGTATTCTAACACCTATAATCCAGGGTGGAAGAATCATCCCAACTTTGCTTGGAAAGATCAACAACAAATTCCTCAGAAGGCGGAGTGGGAAGTAGCTGTTTAGAGATTGGCTGGACAATGCTCTCTGTTTCAAGAAGAAACCAGAAACAACCATAGGAACACCACAGCTTCGATCAAAAATTTAGAAGTTCAAGTGGGTCAAATAGCACAATATCTCACTCTACAGGCACAAGGTAACTTTCCAAGCGCAACTGTGAAAAATCCGAAAGATCAAGAGAAGATTAATGCTGTTACAACAAGGAGTAAAAAGGTTTTAGAATCGGAAAAAGAAAAAGAGGAAATAGATGACCCTATGGTAATAGAGGTGGATCTGGAAATAAGAGAGAATCCGAAAGAGCCAGAAGTTGTGATACCACCGGTTAAACCAGTTGAAGAAAAAAATAATAAGAAAGATGCTGAACCGGTAATCAAACTACCCTTCCCTTCCAGAGTGACAAAGAAGAATTCAAAAGAGAAAGACTTTGAGAAGTTCACTAAATTGTTCAAAAAGGTAGAGGTAAATCTACTATTCTTTGAAGCACTTGAGCACATGCCTTTGTATAAGAAATTTATGAAGGAGGTGTTGGCGAAAAAGAGATCACCGGGAGGAGAATCAAAAATTGAAACTGAGAAGTGTGGAATAGTCTCGTCAGCAAGAAAGATCCCAATAAAGAGGAAAGATCCTGGAGCGGTGGCGATACCATGCACTATCAAGAATATAACATTTAAAAAGGTACTCCTCGATTCTGGTTCTAGTGTGAGTTTAATGCCGTTGTCCATTTTCAAAAATCTTTAATTAGAAAAGATTAGTGAAAGTAAGACACAATTAAGGTTCGCCGATCACACCGTTAAGAAATCATATGGGGTAGCTGAAGATGTACTAGTGGAAGTTGATAAGTTTGTATTCCCTGTTGACTTCCACATCATGGATATTCCGGAAGACGAAGAAACTCCTATCCTTCTTGGGAGACCATTTTTGTCCACAGGCCGCTGCAACCTCGACATTGAAAAAGGGACACTAACACTGAGATCTTTTGATGAAGAAGTAACCTTGAAGATGTTAGGAGTTAAGAAACATAGGGCGGTTGTAAATGATCAAACTTCTGGTGGTATGACAAAAAGTGAGGAAAAATACAAAAACCAAAACAGCTCCAAGAAAATGTTTCATGCATAGCCTCTCGTGTGGAACCAACTTATGTAGTTGTCAAAAGTCCTAAGAAAGCTAAGGAAGTCAAGAAGAATTTGGGAAGTAAATTGAAGAGAAAATTTATCCATGCTTTTCATCTTCATGAGTTCATGGTTGCGGAAGTGAAAAGCAACAAGGTTTGGAAAAGGAAATACCCTCCATAATAAAGGGTAATGGACCGTCGAGCCATGCGACGTTAAACGAAGCGCTTCGTGGGAGGCAATCCACGGTTTTAATAATTAATTTCTTTGTTTGTTTGTTTTATTTTCAGGAAATAAAAGAGGGCATCTCTAGTGGAAGCTAGGAAGTGATCATTGGAATGCAATACCTCTGTAAGCAACCTCTCCAAGGCTGGTTCTAAAACATTGAGGACAATGTTTAGTTCAAGTGTGGGAGGGGTTCTTTTCATTTGCTTTTAGTTGTTTTCCATTTTTGTTTTCGTTTGTGTGTTATGTTGACATTGTGTTATAGATTGACTTATGGATGCCGAATGAATGATGAATGGTATTTAGTGGATTTAAGGTGCAACCTGAACATATTCCCCCGAGGCACCCTGGAAGTTGATGCGGCCGAAAGAAAAGTAACTGTTGGACGCGACTTGCTGATACTGGCCCAAGAGGATTGTATGGTATACCTGCGCCAGAAAAGAGCCACATGACACGAGGAGTGCTTTGGAACCTGTAAGCTTACCCAACATGGTGAGGTTATAGAAAGCCAAACACAACAGATGATCATCATGAGAGTTCATTCAGGTATGACTTTATCATTCTGATTTTGCGTATGTTCTACTGACGTAGCATAATATGAGGACACACACTGAGGCATTTGTTTGTTTTACCACCTGAGCCTTTCTAGCCATCCTAAATTATATGTTTATCCGTTGTTACCCTAGTTGAGCCATATCCTTTTGTTTGTTATAACCATATATATTAACCCGTAGCCAAACACTTCCAACCCTTGCTCGGCATAAATGTTGTGGTTTTCAGAGTTGTGCTAAAATCTAAGTTTGGGGTAGTAATCATCAAAGAAGAGGGCAAGTAAAAAAATGATGAAAATAAAAATTTTGAGACATATGAATGTATGTCCCACAAAAAAAAAGAGAAAAACTTGCCCGAATGAAAGACTCAATTACATTAAGCACTCACGGAAGAATGAGTGAAGCAAAAGAGTCTAAGTCGAATAAATTCCCAGTGTAACAAGTTGAGCACAATTACGAGAAACACAACATGAATGCCGAACCCAAAAACCAATTGTTTATCCATTTCCTTGTTTATCCCACCGGACCTAAACCCCATTACAACCCAGAAAACCTCGAAAAGTGTGTGAACTTTGTTAGTGTAGTGAAGGTAGAATTTATTCAAAATTAAGAGTTGATATTGCATATCTTTATTTCGTGAGTGCAAAACACTTTAACCCTGAGAGATTTAGTGAGAAGTGTGAAAAAGTTTGCAGGTAAAAAGGTACTCTGATGTGGGAGTGTAGTAGAAAGTTCGGTTCGGCAAACCAGATGTTCTATCAGAAAGGTAGACACAAGTTGCGGATAACATCGGCAGTATTGTGGAAAGAAAAATCCAGCGTGACCTCTTTTTGGTCTCTTGCATCGCTTGAGGACAAGCAATGAGATAAGTTTGGGGTTGTGATCGGTCACCATTTCTACCTGATTTCTGTCATGTATTCGGTCTAAATTTGTCGATTCGGTAACACTTTGATCAATGTTTTATTGCTTTTGTTTAAGTATTTCATGTTCCATTATTTTTATGTTTACTTTGCATTATGTTTTAATTTAAGTTATTTAGATTCTTTTGATGTCGTTTGGTTAGTTGTGTACGAATTTCAGGTTTAAACAAGTCATCTTAAGTGTCAAAGCAACTATGAAGGAAGGAGAGGCAAGAGAAAGATGAAAATTCAAGGTTCTGGGGTCTAACACGGCCGCCCGTGCCAGATGCATGACACTCTCCATACAAAATCCAGGGACGACACACGGCCGCCCGTGCTTCCACGCATGGCCCGTGTCAGGATGGCTGGGAGCAAAAATAAAAATAAAGAGCAACACGGCCACCCGTGCGTCCAAGCACGGCCAGTGCTGCTGAGAGCGTGAAAACTTCCAATTTTAGGGCTTTTTCATTAAATCTCCACCTTGAGGGCACTTTAGACATTGCATTTGGCTGAGATTTGTACCTAGACTATTTAGTTGAGTTTGAGAGAACTATTGAGGGACTTTTGGATCATACGATAGAAAATCACAGAGGAGAGAAGATAGCTTCATCAGGAGTTTTGGAGACGGAGAGATTCAAGGGTTTCCACCATTGAAGATCAAAGTCACCATTATTTTTTAGTAATGTCTACATTCTTTATTATGTCTTTCTTGAATATTATTAGAGGCTAAACCCCCCAATGCTAGGGGGTGGTCCTGATTTGGTTTTTGTAATAACGATGAATTTGTGATTTCGTCAATACATTGGTTTATATTATTCAATTAAATTATGCAATGTTCTTCTTGTTTTCTGTATCGATCAAATAAGGATTAATTTATGGCTAACAAATACAGGACTGTAGTTGTTAGGGTTTGTGCATAATTTGATTATAGTAGATATCACCTAGGACTAGGGATACCCTATAATTACCACATAATCTTGATTATATAAAAGCTTGGTTTCAATTTAGGTTCCTAAGGACTTAGGATTTAGGTTGGAAGACCAAAGGTTTTCTCACTAAGGACTTAGGAGGAAACACCCTAAGGATGTGGTAACTGAATGTTATGAACTTGTTGAAGAGATCTTAATTCTGAAGTGTTACATGCCAAATCAACCACTCACCCTAGCATCTCATATATTTGATAACAAAAATCAATTTATATTCTCATCATTTTTTCTTTGCAAGGATTTCATCCACCAAAACCAAAACATTAATCTTTTGTTCAATTGAATCATATTTTACGAATCTGTATTTCCTACGTAGTCCTTGAGATCAACATTCGGGGATTTTGCCCTATTATTACTATAGAGGCAATAATAGTACACTTGCTATTTTTCCGATCACTTGGTTCTGGGGAATACGCAACTTCGAGGGGTAGTAGTCGACGATGGATGTATATGGAGTTTTGGCACATGTTGTAATTGGACAACTGTAGATAGGGAATTATTGTGTATTATTGGAAACTAAGTGAATTATGGATATAACGTGACTCAGAGGATTTCAAGGTGTGTGACTTGTTGGAATCAGAGTAGCGCAACAGATCAAGGAAGAATCAGATAAGTCTGAGGTAGGAACGAACGAACTATTTGTAGGATTTTATGTTGGGATGAAAGTATCTTCCTAAGGGAAATTGTCGAAGCGGCGTTTTGTTCATTCTAGTCTCTCAAGGATCACCATAACTCGAGAGGTGTTGTCAATGGGCCAGCTTGGGAATACATTTTGTGGATAGCATGCGGTCCGATGTTCTTAGGTTATCAGTTTACCTTGTAAGTCATAAGGGTTGGACTGAGTATCAGACCGTTGAAATGCTGAAGGAAAGTGAAGGATTGCAATTGACGTAAGTTCTTTGTGGTTATGCCTTGTGTACTATGATTGTACAGGAAGATTGGGACAATGGTTACAGGCCAGTTGTTAAATTTCGCCTCTCATCAGTAGAATCTTTTGTGAAGTTGTCGAATGTCAAGGCTATAGTTGCAAGATGATTACACCTTCGTGGTTTACGGTGACAGTTGTTACGTCTAAATTGGAGTAAGGGTTAAAGTACGGAGATTCAGTTGTATAAGTAAAGGTAAACTTGGGACAACCATACTAAGGCTTTGGGAATCGGAAGTTAAGACCAAGGAATTTGGCTAAAACCTAATGACATTATATGGACACGAGTAGAGAATAATTTGAAGTGTTGTCGCAGAAGTGACGTTGTGGCAGTAATTCTTGAATGGGAAGTAATTCAAGAAGCGGAAGAGGTCAGTAACATATGTGGAGCAAGGATGGACTCGGCGAAAGATATTTGTCCAAGAAGAGTGGATTACTAGGGTTCTGAAGTTATGGAGTTTTAGTGCAGAGTAGTAAAGGACTAGGACCCTAGAAGGATCTTTCCCTAGGTATGTCAAGACAAAGTTTCTGAAGAGACGTGCTACCTAAGGATTAAGGTTTCTAATCATGCATAATGGGACGCAAGTGTTTTGGAAGATTATGTTTCTTCGTATGGAATGACCCTCAAACGGACTTGTGAGATTATCTAAAGAGAAATGTAAGGGAACATTTCATCCCCTGGTTGGTATAGTTTTGGACATGTTGTTACTGTGGTGACCGGAAAGAATTTGAGGACGAATTCAATTTAACGGGGGGAGACTGTAATACCTCGACCCTCCGACATCGATAATTATCCTAAATTGGCTAATTGGTTATTGGAATGCATAAATAGAATTATTCTGTATTAATCTAAGAGGGACTATTAAGAAAAAAATGGATTAGTTAGAAACCAACAAAATGGCAATTTGGTGAATATGACTTAGTTAGAGGGCAAATGAGACATTAACCTCTAAATGCATGAACCTAAGATTTTTGGTAGGGACATTACTTATTTCAAAACCAGAAATTTGAGAAGAGAATGGTTAGAAGCAAGGGAGAGGAAGGAGAAAGAAGTGGTTCAAGTTTCATTTTCGCAACAATGGTGCAGCTCCCACTAAAAAGGTAATATCTCTCTGCTCGTAACTCCGATTGAGACGAATTAGGACTTTTTGCAAAACTAACGAAATTCTCTTCGATTTGCATATATGGTTTACGTTCATAGCTTCTGTTTTGAAGGAGAAAATCAAGCTTGAAAATGGGACATGCATGCTGAATGTGAAGAAGAATGGGCTACGGGTTTGGTGAGTTTGAAGGGAAAGTTTGTATCAATTTAAGGGTTCAATGGCTGCATGATCATCATCTCAACCTTCTTTTTAGCAATGTGAGTCTTTAGTTAGAAACCTTGGGGTTTTGCATGTAGGGATTTTAATTGGGGTTTAGGGATTGTGAATTAATTTATGAACTAATGATGTTAAACATGTTTGATTTGCCTTAATCCTTGCATGTTGATGATTCTGAATATGTGCATGGTATAAATTCGTTGGGACTGTATTGAGGATGCAGGGGATCAATTATAGGGCATTTGGGACTGGTTTAGAACTCTTAGAATGCAGAAAAATTGATTCAGCTTCAGAGTAATCGGTTACTGGATTCTGGGTAACCGGTTACCCTGTGTAAAATTTGTGTTGCTGGGCATTTTTCATGCCAGTAACCGGTTACTGACTTCAGAGTAACCGGTTACCCTGGGCACAGAGGGAAAAATCAGCAACTTTTGGGAATTCATAACTCCCATTTTGTGTATCTGTTTGACGCGTACCATATGAAGGATAGAAAAACACTTAGAAAGGGGGGTTTGAATAAGTGTAGCTTTAAAACTTGTAAGATAAAAACAATTTGCACAATGATTTTTATCCTGGTTCGTTGTTAACTAAACTACTCCACTCCACCCTGTTGGAGTGATTTACCTCACCTGAGGATTTAATCCACTAATCACACAAGATTACAATGGTTTTTCACTTAGATAACCTCTAAGTCTTCTAGAGTATCCTGATCACAACCTGATCACTCTAGGAACACAATGCTTAGATACCCTCTAAGACTTTCTAGAGAATCCGATCACAACTTGATCTCCTCTAGTTCTTACAAATTAATGTAAACAAATTCTTATAAGAGTTACAATGCTTCTTAATAAGCTATTATCACAACTGTGATTTTTCTCTTAAGTTTAAACTTAATCTCACTAAAATATTACAACAGCAATGTAGTGAGGTTGAAGATGAAGTTTGAGAGCTTTTGAATTTGACAGCGTTTTTCTAAGTTTGCGTAAAGTATACTGTTAATTCGTTAACCTTGCTTCTGATCCAAACTTCAC